>NC_135750.1:42610000-42910000 GCF_041903045.1 Epinephelus lanceolatus
ATCATTCTTTCACTCTTCCGCCAAACAAATAGTTCCTCAACAAGCAACAGACGGACGCAAAAACACACAGGAGCTACAAACACAGTGGAAAGCTTGCTTAAAGCTTATTAAAATTTATCTGGGTTGACTATTTAGCTACATTTATCTGGATATCTCCATTAATTGTGCAATTGCTGAAGTAGTATTCAATTATGTTAGCACTACTCTTTGCTAGTACGGGGGTGTCTGACTCTGGACAGGTGCGTTTTAATTGCACTGTGCCAGAAGCAAGGATGTTGCTCCAGGATTTTCTCTCATCGTAGTTTGGGCGCCAGTATGACTGCAGGAAGGATTCACATTTATGCCTCGTTACTGACATGATTTCTCTCGCCTCTAAGCCAGCGTCAGAGAGTTTTTGTACAGTGGTGCTTTGCAGGCAGTGGTTGGTGTAGATGGTCTCGGTACCGGCTGCTTTACAGATCCGGGGCAACATGGAGCTAAGAAAGTTCACCCCCATGGGCTCTCTAGTATACCTAACCGTTAGGAGAGAGAAAAATAAGTCCCCTAAATGTTTCAAAGTAACTATGCTACACTGTAACAAAACAAACAGACGTTACATGTTAATTTAACATACATCGTCGGTGTAGTTTCTCCGCTTTGAATGGAGATAAAAGGCCGGTGGATTGGGTGGCAGCAGTGACAGATATTTCTCCAGTGAAGCGACAGGACACAGTGGGTTCCCTGGCTGCTCGAACATAAATCCCCACAGACTCTCTTTGTTTTGTTAGCTGGCATCCTGGTGGTTTTTGGTGCATTCGTTAAATGACAGCGTTGCATGTTTCTGACCGTTTTCGTCCTGTCGGATGATAAATGAGTCAGGCTTCATTTGGCGGTTGACCTCCTTAGCTCTGCGTCCCATATGCAGCTGCACATCAAACCAAACTTTGTTGACAAAACCCTCAGGTGTGTTTGGATTCAGTGCCCGAGAGAGCTTGATTTTCTGAAATTCGGCCTGTGTTAACGCTTGGTGGTGGGATGTTTTGTTGCAACCTTCTCGGCGAAGTTTCTTCACTACTCCAATGAAGACGTTGCTGGTGGTGAACTCGGTATCGTTCATCAGACACCAGGATCAACTGATGGGCGGATCATTAATGTGACAGTTAAGCCCCGTACGAAGGCCAACATAACTGCTGAAACCGTAAGCTTCACCTTTCCCGTTTTACACAGTGGTATAAAACTGGTGGAGAACCTGGTTCAGCTCAATCTTGGTGACCGTTTTAAAATCAATAGCCAACTTCTTCTCAGCACACCAGGTCTGAAAACAGCGAACTGACCACAGAATCTGTTTAATGGTTCCAGCTCCACTTCTTGCCTTTTCCAGCTCTTCAGTCTCTCTTTCATTAATTTCAGCGTATCTCCTCTCTTTTTGCTCTTCCTTCTCCATCCCATCCATCTCTTCCAGCCACTCATCCATGCTTAATCCACCCAGTAAATCAAAATTCACAACAAAGTCCGACATTGTGATAGGTAACAAAATAGGTAACAGCTGCAAACGGTTTAATAATTAAATAGGCGGAGTAATACGGTGATGCGGTCACAAGTGTATGGTCATAGTGGTTTTACAACGGCTTCCAGCCAATCACAATCAAGGCTTGGATCAACCCGTTTTATAAACACAGATTAAGTCATTGGAATATGTCTCTAGTACAGCATGGTAACAAGGCCCAGTTCACAGTGTTAGCAAGATATCACATGGTTATCAGTATCCTATATTGAATAAAAATAAAAATTCACAGTATTTAGTTAGACAGAGAGACTTGCACTCTTATGAGCATGGTGCATGGATACAGGGATAAGGTATATTCCAGAGTTACTGTCTTTAAAGCACAATGTTTTGTTAGACAGAGACCTGGAGCTCCTGTTAGAGGGCTACAGTAGATCAGGTAGTGAGCAGGTCTACAATATGATTTAATTTTACCTGCCCTTGTGTTACACTGTGGAAGTAAACCAAAAGAACAGTATGTACTCTCCAGTCTATTCCGGCTGACAGAGGTTAGATGGTCATGAATATAGCAGTAGGAATACCTAGATTCACTAGTTAGCCATCTAGCAAGTACTGTGTGGAAAGAAAACCAAATGCTTCAATGCTGTTTGGTCAGAAACCTCCACTTTTTTCAAAGAAAAGATTTTGTCTGGTGAAGGAATTTCCACTTGACATAAAAGTAAAGAAATATCTGCTTGTAGGAGCTATTTATTCGTTATTATTATTTGTTGTTAGTATTTAGTTGTTTTGCTAAATAATATTTAGGGGTGTCAAATTATCACGTTAATTGCGAATAATTAATTACAGCCATATTTAACGCGCTATGTTTTTTGATCGCGTTAATCTCATTTTTAATCTCTAACTTTACTGTTTCTGTATGCCACAGAGTTGCCTTTTATAAAATCCGTCTGTAGGTGTACGATAGGGCTTCTTTGTGCTTGAGTTGTGGGAGAGCTGCAGTGCTACAGAGCAGAGCCCAGCATCAGCATTGATGACTGTCCCCTGCAGTGGCGGTCTGCTCACTCAGGAGCCTATGAAAAGCTGTCAGCCCTAGCACGCAAGTATCTGACCTCCCCAGCAACCTCTGTGTAATTTTCGGGACAATCATGGCAGGATTCAGGATTCAGGACAACTGCTTGGATTTCGGGACTGTGCCGAAATCCACGCAGTTGTCCTGAATCCTGAATCCTGCCCTGATTGTCTCGAAAATTACACTAGAGCAGAGTCAGGAGTAGTTATTGCCCGATAAAACATTAAAAACTGATCATGGTGGTTGAGTTGTCATGCAGCTCCCACCGGCTGCACATTGGCTGCAGCAGTTCCTACATGAATTATGGGTGTTGTAGTTTGAAGAAGAGAAGACAGTGCAAGTTGCAGCCGCAAGGACAGGGAAAGCGCAGGCAGCCATGAGAAGGAGTGATTTGCACGTTGCAGTGCAGCCTCTTGTTCTAACTGTTCTAAATTGTTCTATAAACTGATACAGCTGTAACGAATGTACCAGGTGTCTTTTATTTTGTTAACTTTTATTTTTCATTAAGTTTAAAGGACAAGTGCACTTACATTGATCACTTCCATGAAATAAAATGAGAAATTGGAAAAGAGGAAAATAATTTAGAAAATTGTTAAAATAAAATTAGGGAACTGATCACAGATGTATTGTTTCTGTGTGTTTTTACATCTGTTGTTGCGTTAATCTGCAGCTATGCTTTTAATGAAGCTGACATGTCATGACAGTCAAGCACCCCCCTGGTGGTCGAGACTGAAGGTTGCGGCACTCTTTATTGGGACTAATCTCAAAAACAATAGAATGTAATGGCTAGGTGTACTGCATCTGTGTTCAAGTGTTTTATTGATGAAAACAATAATTATGATTTTATAGAACCACTTTTTGTAATATATATCAATCTTTTGATCATCTGCCACAATAATGTAATGAATTTAAATGAAAATACCTCAAGTTGAGGGCTTTTCTCTGCAATTTTGAGATGAGATTAAAAAAGAGATTAATTAGATCAGTTAATTACAGATCATAATTAATTAATCTCTCCATTTTTTTATTCTCTTGACAGCACTAATAATATTATTTGGTTATTCTAGATATTTGATTTCGTTATGATTAAGTTTTGCTAGTATTTTGTTTTGCTAATTATTTGTTTAGTTTAGTTGTGTTCTCGTTAGTATTTGTTTACTATTTTATTTCATTTTGGGCATACTGTGGGCACCAAAGATTATGTATGTAGGAAAGCAGGTAGGCGTCCAGAATGTACCTGGGCGGGCATATGGTTTTTTACCAGAGCGGGAGAGGCATGCAGGGATTTATTTGTTCTTTGTTTGTTTGCTTGTTTTTGGATAAATAAACCATTGGAAATGCATGGCCCTCTTTTGCCTGCATACACTACATGCCCATGGTGCGGCAGTGGTCCTTTGTTTTGTTTGACACAAGTTTGATTTGGATTATTCTTTTTCCTACAAACGGCCACTACACTGCTTTTTAGCAGGTCTGGTTTGATATGTATATTTTATTTAGTGCTGCACAGTTTGATAAAAATGTACGATCATGGTGGACAATATCGCGATTGCGATTACAATGTAATAAACAAAAAAAAAGGTATCATTAGTCTTCTTGCTTGATTCAGTGTTTCCCCTACATTATATTAGGGGGGCACTGACCTAACCCGACGTAGTTATTAGTTATGGACAGTGTGTAAATGACAGACTGAGCACAGTCAAACAGCTGCTCACACAGCAGCGCAGCACGGCACTGTACCTACAGCAGACCGTTCAGGCGTTGTCACGTAAATGACAAATTCCAGCACGCCATAGCACAACACAGCAGCATGTCAAGTGGGCCGAAACTGAGCAAAATTGCTCAGTTTTTCATTTGTTATTATATAGTTTGTTATGGAGTCCATGATTTCCCAGTGACACTTACAAATGTATGCGTAACTGTGCTTGGATGTTGTTTTATGAGGCTCTGGCGGCTTTCAGTTGTCTCTTTGTCTTTAACGTTACATGGCTTGGCTTTCTCTCGCATGCATTCCTCCTACTTTTCTCTGTGCTGTCTCAAGTGCTGATATAGATTGGTCATGTTGCCGCGGCACGTGGCGACTTTAACTTTTACACAGCACGTCTTACTGTTCAACGTCGCCGTACCTGAATCCAAAGTATCGCCATGTAATAGGTGTTGCATTTTTTTCGCCACCAACTCAGCCTGTTCATGGTCGTGCTCATGTTGTTCTTCACCGTCTATGTTGGTCACTGCTGCATGCCGGATGGTCACCTGACCATACGTGCTGCACACACCAAGATAGCTTTTGGGCGTAATGTCAACAAACTCCACACACTACAGCAGAGGTACTCACGTTCACAGGCACACACGTTAACATTTATTTACATTAAATCCCAAATCGCAGCCTTTTATGTGGTTATGTAATCGCACAGCCTGACATCGCGATTGCGATTAGATTAATCGTGCAGCACTAATTTTATTATTTTCATACATAGTACATCTGTGAAATGAGCACAAACCCTCCAGTAACCTTGCTTTAAAACAAATATAGCAACTTGCATTAAGAAAAGCAACTTGTGTCATAGCTTTCCTTAACTGCTCTCCAATAATATTCTGTACATTGAGTTTCTGTGAAAATCTGTTGGGATAGGATTTGGCTTTGGCTTTTCTTCATCTCCAACAGGAAGAAATACTTAAGATCAAATGTAATTTTCAACCAACAGCAGCACTTAAAGGGACATTGTGTAACATTTTCAGTTGTTTATTGGCAAAAATTGATATCTGCATTCATAAATATGTCATCGCTGGTGTACTATTACCTCACCAATAATCTGACTTATTCTCGTAAAAGGAGAATTTCGGATTTGTTTGTACATTGTGCGGGTAAGTCGTCTGTGGGGTTCCATTACGTTTCACCATCTTGAGAATACACCCGCCAGCAAGGGACATACAGCACCGCCTTCGGCGTTTTCGTTGAGAGCCAGGCCAGCACTGCGTGACTGAGGAGCCGAAGGAGAGGAGCAAGAGGCGCTTCGCTACTACCCTGGCAAATTTGAAACAAAGTCCCACTCTTTGAGCATAGTGCAGGATCATGCATATGCAGCATAATGGGAGACGGAATCCTTGTCGCCAAGAAAGCGCAAAAGGGAATAGAAAAGGCAGCGTGACCGGCGAATCAAAAAAACGAAGGCCCACATCGGGGTAGCCTTTCTCAGGTAGAGAGAGCTGCTGAGGGAGAATGGTAATGCAATCACAGGCCAGCACTGCTGTTAGCGGCCAGTCGCTAACAGCCTCATCCCTCTCCTCGCATCACTGCGCCGCTGTTAGCTGTTAGCCGCTGTTAGCCGCTGTTAGCCGCTGTTAGCGCTGGCCTGTGATTGTATTACCTTTCTCCTTCAGCAGCTCTCTCCACCTGGGAAAGGCAACCCCAATGCTGACCCTTGTTTTTTTAATTCGCCGGTCACGCTGCCTTTTTGATTCCCTTTTGCACCTTCTTGGCGACGAGGATTCCGTCTCCCGTGATGCTGCATAATACATGATCCTGCATTATGCTCAAAGAGTGGGACTTTGTTATGCGGCAGTAGTGCCGCTGGCCACTAACAGCTGTTAGCGGCGCAGTAATGCGAGGAGAGGGATGAGGTGTGTGAGGTTGAGCCACTTGTCAGTTGTCAAAGCACAAGACGTGATTGGTTTGTTTCAATTTACATCCGCCCCAACAGTCCTACTTTGTAAACACAGCCAGCATGGTGAGGAGGGGGTTTGTCAACTCGCGTCGTGTGTGTCTGTGTAGGAGCCTGAATGAATACTCCATGTAGTATCGGATGACATGGTTTCATCAGTGTTATCATAGCTTTTTGGTACACAGCGGCTACAGTTGTTGCAATACGTGTTTGAAACAGTGAGGCGCTAGAGTGCACCATCTGTTTGAATACAATATATGATTTCACCGTTAGATGGGAGAAATTCCTACACACTGTGGCTTTAAACATTTGAAACACCTGCAAAATATGGATGGAATACATGCTTACTACATTAGTTTTACCCTTGTGCACTGCTCACAGATGCATACTGATATGTCATAAAGTTCTGGTTCCTGTTTGATTATTCTGTGCAGTTCCAGAGTTTTAATGGTGTGCAGTTCCAGAGTTGTGCAGTTCCAGAGTTTTAATGGAGTGCAGTGGGATATTTGAGACCAGTACCCAGAGCAAACAAAGGATTAAAAATGGATAAGGCTCTTGCTAAATCTTTTGATCAAAAAAAGTCCAGTATACTACTGGCTTAACCCAGACTAATCACTGACTCCCACCTTCTCCTCAGTCTCCGTCCTGATCTGAAGGAGGGACGACAGCAAAAATGTCGCCAGTTCGTTAAACTAGGGTGACCATATTTGGATTTCCAAAAAAGAGGACACTCGGCCCGGCCACGAGATAGCCTACCTAAATGATACTCGCAGTTTACTCAAAGATGCCTTATAATTATAATATATTTAAAGTTTATATGTATGGATAGAAAATTCAGTTACATTACAAAATATTATCTCTCAAAGACAGAAATTCAGATAGGCCCCTATAGATAGGGGACACATACACACACTAGAGTGTGGCTACCTGATCCGAGCCCGACGGGTCCCGACGGTAGGCCTGCCCGACGGGTCGGGCCAGGTTCAGTCAAAAATGTATGAATTGTATTTGGCCTCGGGTCGGATTCGGTCAGCTTTCAGTAAAAATGTAGTGTAAAAATAAATAAAATCCTATTGTCTGTCCTGTTTATTGCTTGGGGAAAGTTATTTACGTGACAACACCTGAACACAACACACACATTGGCTGTTTGTTTCTACTTCTCCTCTCGCTAGAACCCTCGGACTTTCCGCCACCCACCTCCGCCTTGATTAAACGGTGAAAATAAAATTAAAGAGGGAGACAAGTTTTCCTATTCTATCTTATTTTGTTATATTTCTCCCTCTCCCCTCGCTGCAAGCCTCGGACCTCCCGCCGCCCGCTCTCGTCTCAAACACGGAGGTCTCCCTCTCCGCGGAGCACCCACGGCGCACGCCCGGCCTGTTAAATAGCCTGTAACCATAACAACTGTGTGACACAAACTCAGTGCTTTAGTAATTAAATAATGTCGGGCTCGGTTCAGCCTAGTTAAACTATCCACAAGAACAAGAACAAACACATTTATTTATTTATTTGTTTATTTGAATGGGACAGTGCACATTGATGAACATGTTAAAACATGTAAAGATGCCGGATTGTAGCTTGACGCTAATTTCCATCCGTAGACCCATTAACATAAAAACAAATTAAGACAGTACAACATTTCACAGTATACAATTTGTAACCCTCCTTTGCGTAGGAGCACAAGATATAATGAATGTTGCAGATTATATACTGATTATGATGTTCACCATGGACTAGGAAGAGCAGAACTCACTAGGATCGACTACGGAGCCTGAATAAACCAAACAATGCACCAGAATCAACACTGACACAATATCTCCTTTTGGAAGAAACAGATCTTCCTTTTACTGGAAAATTGTATGGAAAGGTAGGAAAAATAAAATGTATATAAAACACAAATATTACCCAAATAATCAAAGAAATAAACACAACTCAAATTGGCCAATAAACAAGTTTCAATAAAATTTCAGTGTCCTTCAGTCACTTTGAAGTCAGTTCAGAATTGAACTCAGTCCTTGTGTCCCACACATGTTACCAGAACCATTAGATAGCTCGTTCCTACCACTGTGGAGCGTTGTATGATGCGTCACTAGTGTGTGTGAGGACACTGTACTTGAAGTCCAGGATTTCAATCTTCTGCATGCAATTGAGTCTTTAATGTCGCTCCATCAGGCTGTAGCTCGCCATCAAACTTCCAACAGGATCCAGGCTCAAACTCCAGGTGGGTCCAAAAAACCTGGGCCCGTATTCACAAAGATTCTCAGAGTCCTCTCAGAGAGCTCTTAACTTAGCCAAAAAATTCCTAGCAAGGAATCTTAGCCTAAGAGTAATTCAGGAAGTTTCTGAGAGCAACTCTGAGCAAGGAGGGGACAGAAACTTTTATCTTAGTGAGGAGGTGTGGTTGACCCCGTTGCTAGGTATGACACAGTCTTCTAAAAGCTGTGATTGGTTGTTACAAAGAGGAAAAAAGAAAAACAAATGTGCTCCTAGTAATAAATGGACAGTGAAATGAACCGATCATAGAACTTAGACTGTATTAAGAAATGTGTAATCGTGAAAATAATTTTATGTCATGATGATGAAACTAAGCAAAATTAAATTAATTGTTACACAGCTTGAAAATGTTTGAACGTACAGTACAGGCCAAAAGTTTGGACACACCTTCTCATTCAATGCGTTTTCTTTATTTTCATGACTATTTACATTGTAGATTCTCACTGAAGGCATCAAAACTATGATTGAACACATGTGGAGTTATGTACTTAACAAAAAAAGGTGAAATAACTGAAAACATGTTTTATATTCTAGTTTCTTCAAAATAGCCACCCTTTGCTCTGATTACTGCTTTGCACACTCTTGGCATTCTCTCCATGAGCTTCAAGAGGTAGTCACCTGAAATGGTTTCCACTTCACAGGTGTGCCTTATCAGGGTTAATTAGTGGAATTTCTTGCTTCATCAATGGGGTTGGGACCATCAGTTGTGTTGTGCAGAAGTCAGGTTAATACACAGCCGACAGCCCTATTGGACAACTGTTAAAATTCATATTATGGCAAGAACCAATCAGCTAACTAAAGAAAAATGAGTGGCCATCATTACTTTAAGAAATGAAGGTCAGTCAGTCCGGAAAATTGCAAAAACTTTAAATGTGTCCCCAAGTGGAGTCACAAAAACCATCAAGCGCTACAACCAAACTGGCACACATGAGGACCGACCCAGGAAAGGAAGACCAAGAGTCACCTCTGCTTCTGAGGATAAGTTCATCCGAGTCACCAGCCTCAGAAATGGCAAGTTAACAGCAGCTCAGATCAGAGACCAGATGAATGCCACACAGAGTTCTAGCAGCAGACCCATCTCTAGAACAACTGTTAAGAGGAGACTGCGCCAATCAGGCCTTCATGGTCAAATAGCTGCTAGGAAACCACTGCTAAGGAGAGGCAACAAGCAGAAGAGATTTGTTTGGGCCAAGAAACACAAGGAATGGACATCAGACCAGTGGAAATCTGTGCTTTGGTCTGATGAGTCCAAATTTGAGATCTTCGGTTCCAACCGCCGTGTCTTTGTGAGACGCAGAAAAGGTGAATGGATGGATTCCACATGCCTGGTTCCCACTGTGAAGCATGGAGGAGGAGGTGTGATGGTGTGGGGGTGTTTTGCTGGTGACACTGTTGGGGATTTATTCAAAATTGAAGGCACACTGAACCAGCATGGCTACCACAGCATCCTGCAGCGACATGCCATCCCATCCGGTTTGCGTTTAGTTGGACGATGATTTATTTTTCAACAGGACAATGACCCCAAACACACCTCCAGGCTGTGTAAGGACTATTTGACCAAGAAGGAGAGTGATGGAGTGCTGCGGCAGATGACTTGGCCTCCACAGTCACCGGACCTGAACCCAATTGAGATGGTTTGGGGTGAGCTGGACCGCAGAGTGAAGGCAAAGGGGCCAACAAGTGCTAAACACCTCTGGGAACTCCTTCAAGACTGTTGGAAAACCATTTCAGGTGACTACCTCTTGAAGCTCATGGAGAGAATGCCAAGAGTGTGCAAAGCAGTAATCAGAGCAAAGGGTGGCTATTTTGAAGAAACTAGAATATAAAACATGTTTTCAGTTATTTCACCTTTTTTTGTTAAGTACATAACTCCACATGTGTTCATTCATAGTTTTGATGCCTTCAGTGAGAATCTACAATGTAAATAGTCATGAAAATAAAGAAAACGCATTGAATGAGAAGGTGTGTCCAAACTTTTGGCCTGTACTGTATATAGAGTAAATAGGATTGGTCCCAGCACAGAACCTTGCGGAACTCCAAAACAAACTTTAGTACCTAAGGATGATTCATTATGAACGTGAACAAACTGAAAACGATCAGATAAATAAGATTTAAACCAGCTTAGTGCAGAATCTTTTAGGCCAATTAAGTGTTCCAGTCTCTGTAACAGAATTTGATGGTCAATTGTGTCAAACGCTGCACTAAGATCTAATAAAACAAGTACAGAGATGAGTCCTTTGTCTGAAGCAATCAGAAGATAATTTGTAATTTTAACTAGTGCTGTCTCAGTGCTATGATGTGCTCTAAATCCTGACTGAAATTCCTCAAATAAATTATTATCATGGAGAAAATCATACAGCTGGTCTGCGACTACTTTCTCAAGGATCTTTGAAAGAAAGGGAAGATTAGATATTGGTCTATACCTCTGGATCCAGGGTGGGCTTTTTTAGGAGAGGTTTAATTACAGCTACCTTAAAAGACTGTGGTACATAGCCTGTTAATAAGGATATATTGATCATATCTAATATATGAGTGTTAACTAAAGGTAAGACCTTCTTAAGTAGCCTAGTTGGGATGGGGTCTAAGAGACACGTTGATGATTTAGATGAAGAAATCACTGCGGTCAATTCTTGAAGAGAAATTGGGGAGAAGCAGTCTAAATATATATTAGGTCTTACAGCTGTGTTTTGAAGTTAGATAGGTACTATCTGAGGACAGGAGGTCATGAATTTTGCCTCTAATAGTTAGAATTTTGTCAATAAAAAAGCTCATAAAATCGTTACTGCTAAGGGCTAAAGCAATACAAGGCTCAATAGAGCTTTGACTCTCAGTCAGCCTGGCTACAGTGTTGAAAAGAAGCCTGGCGTTATTCTTGTTTTCTTCTATTAATGCTGAGTAATAGTTTGCTCTGGCATTGCGGAGGCCCCTCTTATATGTTTTGAGACTGTCTGCCCAGACTAAACGAGATTCTTCCAGTTTGGTTAATCGCCAATTCCTTTCAAATTTTCGCGATATTTGTTTTAACTTACGGGTTTGAGAGTTATACCGAGGAGCAAACTTTCTTTGCTTTGTTAACTTCTTTTTAAGAGGAGCTACAGAGTCGAGTGGTGTTCGCAGCGAGCCTACGGCGCTATCAACAAGATAATCAATTCGGGAGAGGTTAAAGTCGGCACGGGAAACCTCTGTTACTGAAGGACTTGGTATTGAATTTAACGACGGAGTAATCATTTCCTTAAATTTTGCGACAGCACTATCTGATAAACTTCTAGTATAGTAACAGTTGCTGAGTAGCGTGTATTCGAGTAAAAAGAAATCAAAAGTAATCATAATGATCCGATAGCAAGGGATTCTGTGGAAAGACTGTTAGGTTATCAATTTCAATTCCATACGAACTAGATCCAGAGTATGGTTAAAACAGTGAGTAGGGTCATGTACACCCTGACTGAAACCAATGGAGTCTAATAATGAGATAAACGCGGTAGCCAGGGAGTCATTATCAACGTCGACATGAATGTTAAAATCGCCTACAATAATAACTTTATCTGATTTAAGAACTAAACTGGATAAAAACTCTGATAATTCATAAACAAATTCAGAATACGGGCCAGGAGCACGGTACACTTTAACAAATAAAAGTGGCTGCGAGGTTTTCCAGGTCGGATGTAAAAGACTAAGAACGAGGCTTTCAAATGAATTATAATCTAGTTTAGGTTTAGGGCTGATTAACAGACTAGAGTTAAAAATGGCTGCAACTCCCCCTCCTCGGCCGCTGCCTCGAGGAATGTGGGTATTATTATGACTGGGAGGAGTGGATTCATTTAGACTAACATATTCATCTGGACACAACCAGGTTTCGGTGAGACTGAGTAAATCAATATGATTATCTGAAATTAATTCATTTACTAACATTGCTTTAGACGATAGAGACCTGATATTTAACAGTCCACATTTAATTCTCCTGTTTTGTCTTTGTGTCACAGAAGAGGTTTTAATTTTTATGAGGTTGTTATGCACAACTCCTCTTTGTTTAATTTTGGATTCAAATAATCTAGGTAGTCGGGGGAGAGACACCGTTTGTATAAAACTATGAAAACTATGGCTGGGTAACTGAACTAGAAGCTCAGAGAGGCGTATAGGACTGCGACTCTGAGTCCTGATTTCAACTCTGGGTTGTCAGGGATTTGAATTACTAATAAAATTTGCCAGGTTCCTAGAAATGAGAGCAGCTCCATCCAAAGTGGGATGAATGCCATCTCTCCTAATAAGACCAGGTTTTCCCCACAAAGTTTGCCAATTATTAACGAAACTCGCATTGTTTGCTGGACACCACCTGGACAGCCAGTGATTAAATGATGACATGCGGCTAAACATGTCATCACTGGTCAGATTTGGGAGGGGTCCAGAGAAAACTACGGAGTCCAACATCGTTTTTGCATAGTCACACACCGAGGCAATATTAATTTTAGTGACCTCCGATTGGCATAACCGGGTATCATTGCCGCCGATGTGAATAACAATCTTACTGAATCTACATTTAGCTTTAGCCAGCAGTTTTAAATTTGATTCAGTGTCGCCTGCTCTGGCCCAAGGGATACATTTGACTATGGCCGCTGGTGTTGCTAACTTCACGTTCCTCAGAATAGAGCTGCCAGTAACCAGAGTTTTGTCCTCAGCGGGTGTGTTGCTGAGTGGGTAAAAGCGGTTGGAAACGTGAACAGGCTGGTGGTGAGCCGTGAGCTTCGGCTTCGAGATATGCCTCTGGCGAACGGTTGCCCAACTTCCCGGCTGAACGGATGTTACCGGAGGACCGCTAGCAGAGGCTATGCTATGTGGCTCCGTACCGGCTACAGGGGGCTGGCTAACTACCGCAGCTACTGAATGGTTTTCCATGGTGTGGAGCCACGCTTCTAGTTCACAAAGCCTCGCCTCCAACGCAGTAAATAAGCTACACTTGTTACAATTACCACTGTTGCTAAAGGAGGCAGAGGCATAGCCAAACATTTGGCACACCGAGCAAGAAAGAGCAGAGGGAGAAGCCATCGCTAACTGTAAAGCTAATGTAGCTACCAAGGCTAGTAACGTGCAAACAACAGCTAAGAGATTAGCAGGGAAGTCGTAAAAAGGAGGAGAGCTATAAGTACTTAAACAGAACTGGTGTGGGTTAAGACTTGAAGTAGGTGTTAAAGCAACTGAAGTGAGAAAGCAGAAAGCAGGCTAGTAGAATTCACCAGAGCAGTACAGAGACGCTGTCACATAAACACCGGAAATGACACAACTCGCTTACCGCAATACGTCAGCACGTCAGCAATACCGCCAAATCGAGAACTGAGAACCATCTGGACCCAGTGAGGGTGGAGAATGTCTCCTCCAAGTTTGGGAGTGCATAAGCGTCCTTTACAGTCTGGAGGTTCAGCTTTCTGTAATCAATACAGAGGTGGACTTCTCCATTCTTCTTTCGAACTACTACGATAGGCGAAGAGAATGGCGATTCAGACTCACGTATCACTCCAGCTTGAAGGAGTTCTTGCAGGTGCTTACGGACAGCTTCCCGATTGTGAGGGTGAATGGGGCGGGCTCTGTGTTTA
The DNA here is from genome assembly GCF_041903045.1 of Epinephelus lanceolatus. NCBI lineage: Eukaryota > Metazoa > Chordata > Actinopteri > Perciformes > Serranidae > Epinephelus > Epinephelus lanceolatus. The sequence continues at coordinate 42,624,071 of NC_135750.1, forward strand.
AAGGGCGTCTCATCTGAGAGCCTAATTTGGTGCTTCACTTGTCCAGTTCTTCCGAAGTCAAGGTCGTTCTGAGCGAAAACTTCTGGCATGCTGTTCAACTTTTGTGTGATGCGCTCCTTCCACTCAGTAGGGGCGGGAGAGTCATCGAGGTTGAACTTCAGATCGGACCTCTGAGCAGAGTCTGATCTTGGGGTAACCACACTATGCTCTTGGGAGAGAACACTCTGAAAGGCACTGAGCTCACCAATAACACACCTCTGGGGGATGACGACATCATGTTCAGACTCGTTGGTGAGTACAACTGGTACCTTGTATGGCTGTTTAGCAGGCAGATCAATGAGACAAGTTTTCACCAGCAGCCCACCTGGTAAAGAGGACAAAGAAGGGTGTTCCAAGACTACAGACTTCTCAGGAGTGAACCCCTTCATGGTGACACGACCTTCAAGGACTACTGTTTGGCCGGCTGGGATTAACTGGGGATTTTTGTCATGCATTTTGACCAGCCCAGGGTTACCATCTTTGCTTTGTCCTTGCCGTAGTTCAAGGCTCTTGAGTATCGCCTTATAGCCATGTGCTGTTGGTTGCTGTGACTCAGTAGCGGTTTCCAAATAGGTCTCATACAGTACATAGAGCATGTTGGTACCGATCAGCACAAGTGAGTTAGAAGCAGAACGGATATCTGGGACTACTAGAGCAAGTGTTGGTACCTCTGTGTCAACTCCAACACACTCTTTAGAAAAAGTGACACTTAGCTCGATGTATCCCAGGCAGAGTTGGATATAACGCGTTAGAGTACTTTGATTACTTTTTGCAGTAACGAGTAACCTAACGCGTTAGTTTGCTGTTTGAGTAATCAAATACTTAAGTACATTTTCAAACAAGACATCAGTTACTTCCGTTACTTTTAGAACACTGGTCCTTCAGCTCCGAAACAGCAACGGCTGTCGTTTGGTTCTAATAACGGAGATAACGTTAAACCTATCAGTCTGAAAGAAGCCACGGAGCTTGTGGCTCGCTACGTGGTCGGAGAAATGCTGCCGTTGTCTACGGTGGAGTCTAAATAGGTGGAGTAGGACTCGCTGACAGACATATTTCAGACTCAGGACTTGCATTATGCCTGATACATGCTACACGCTGGTACTCACCAATTATCCCCAGTCGTCTTTCACAGCGTGTGTGATGTCATCGGGTTATTCTTGTCCTATTTTTATTACTTTCACTATTATTTGAGTCACTGCCAGAACTGTGTCTGTTCATGTGCCAGCCGACATGTTGTTGTATTCACCTAAAAGCGTCAGCAGATGGCAGGAGCTACATTTGAAGTGCCATACGTAAACTATCAAGCTACTGTATGTTCCACAGGAAGTTCTGACAAATGTTTCAGAATAAAAGCCTATTTAGAAAATGGAAGGATTTTCTCAGCCGAGGTTATCAAGGGGCTTTTAATTTGAAAAAAGTGTTGAGTTTGAAATGACGGTGCGATATGTTAACTTTATAAAGACAACGGCGCGGATAAAAAGTAAATATACAGTACAGGCCAAAAGTTTGGACACACCTTCTCATTCAATGCGTTTTCTTTATTTTCATGACTATTTACATTGTAGATTCTCACTGAAGGCATCAAAACTATGAATGAACACATGTGGAGTTATGTACTTAACAAAAAAAGGTGAAATAACTGAAAACATGTTTTATATTCTAGTTTCTTCAAAATAGCCACCCTTTGCTCTGATTACTGCTTTGCACACTCTTGGCATTCTCTCCATGAGCTTCAAGAGGTAGTCACCTGAAATGGTTTTCCAACAGTCTTGAAGGAGTTCCCAGAGGTGTTTAGCACTTGTTGGCCCCTTTGCCTTCACTCTGCGGTCCAGCTCACCCCAAACCATCTGGATTGGGTTCAGGTCCAGTGACTGTGGAGGCCAGGTCATCTGCCGCAGCACTCCATCACTCTCCTTCTTGGTCAAATAGCCCTTACACAGCCTGGAGGTGTGTTTGGGGTCATTGTCCTGTTGAAAAATAAATCATCGTCCAACTAAACGCAAACCGGATGGGATGGCATGTCGCTGCAGGATGCTGTGGTAGCCATGCTGATTCAGTGTGCCTTCAATTTTGAATAAATCCCCAACAGTGTCACCAGCAAAACACCCCCACACCATCACACCTCCTCCTCCATGCTTCACAGTGGGAACCAGGCATGTGGAATCCATCCGTTCACCTTTTCTGCGTCTCACAAAGACACGGCAGTTGGAACCAAAGATCTCAAATTTGGACTCATCAGACCAAAGCACAGATTTCCACTGGTCTAATGTCCATTCCTTGTGTTTCTTGGCCCAAACAAATCTCTTCTGCTTGTTGCCTCTCCTTAGCAGTGGTTTCCTAGCAGCTATTTGACCATGAAGGCCTGATTGGCGCAGTCTCCTCTTAACAGTTGTTCTAGAGATGGGTCTGCTGCTAGAACTCTGTGTGGCATTCATCTGGTCTCTGATCTGAGCTGCTGTTAACTTGCCATTTCTGAGGCTGGTGACTCGGATGAACTTATCCTCAGAAGCAGAGGTGACTCTTGGTCTTCCTTTCCTGGGTCGGTCCTCATGTGTGCCAGTTTGGTTGTAGCGCTTGATGGTTTTTGCGACTCCACTTGGGGACACATTTAAAGTTTTTGCAATTTTCCGGACTGACTGACCTTCATTTCTTAAAGTAATGATGGCCACTCGTTTTTCTTTAGTTAGCTGATTGGTTCTTGCCATAATATGAATTTTAACAGTTGTCCAATAGGGCTGTCGGCTGTGTATTAACCTGACTTCTGCACAACACAACTGATGGTCCCAACCCCATTGATAAAGCAAGAAATTCCACTAATTAACCCTGATAAGGCACACCTGTGAAGTGGAAACCATTTCAGGTGACTACCTCTTGAAGTTCATCGAGAGCATGCCAAGAGTGTGCAAAGCAGTAATCAGAGCAAAGGGTGGCTATTTTGAAGAAACTAGAATATAAAACATGTTTTCAGTTATTTCACCTTTTTTTGTTAAGTACATAACTCCACGTGTTCATTCATAGTTTTGATGCCTTCAGTGAGAATCTACAATGTAAATAGTCATGAAAATAAAGAAAACGCATTGAATGAGAAGGTGTGTCCAAACTTTTGGCCTGTACTGTATAAACACACAGAGGGATTAATAAATAACGGACCGTCTATAATGTATTTTGTTTCAAATGAAGCTGGGAGCCTCTGCAGTTGTGGTGAGTAAAAGCCCCGCCGCTATTTGTTAATGTTATTACTTTATGTCCGACCGTGAGGATGTACATTGTTTGCTAGCTTGATGCTAATGACAGTAACGTTAACTCAGCGGGTTGACAAAGTGCCTCTGCTGTTTCACACCATCATTTCCCCCTTTTACTCTGTGTGGTAACATCCCTAGAGGAAATATTAAAAATGCTGGGGGGGTGTTGTCATACAGTTGTCTACGGCAGCAGATCGTTCTGTGTTTCTACTGGTCAAAGTGACGGCAGTGATGGGAGAATTGGATCTCAGTGAAGGGCAAGTGGTCCATAACTTTAATTTTGGAGACAAAAAAAATGGAGGCTTAGCGCCCTGTGGTCCATTGCCCAATAGGAAATGTAGAATACTCAAAAGTACTTTAAAAGTGCTTGAGTTACTTTTCTCAGGGAGTAACATTGGAAGTACTTTTAAAGTAATTGAGTTACTTTACTCAGAGAGTAACACAGTAAAGTAACTGGTTACTTTTTAAAAAAGTAACGCAGTAACGTACTTTGATTACTTTTAAAGTAACCCTTACCCAACACTGATCCCAGGTAAGGTACAGACTGACCATTGGCTCCCTCGACTTCTAGCAAGTCATAAAGTGGCTTGATCTGATACTCAGACAAATGTTGCTGAGGGTTAGGGTTAGAGAATGATTGAGGAATCGTGGTCACCTGTGAGCCTGTGTCGAGTAAGCAGTTGACAGGGCTTCCCTCTGTCTCCACTTGTGCTGTGCTCTTTGTACCTATTAAGCCTTTGGGTAACTTGAAGTGGCTATCTTTTGTGTGAGACCCTTTTAGCGTGGCACGGTTTCTGGCAGTCACTTTAGGTTTGTTTCCAATGGGACATGGTTGGCTATCGTCAGTTCTTGTCTGTCCCTCGACAGGAACTGACTTCAGTTTAAAGAAGATGTAGGGACGTTCTGTTATTCCCATAACCGTTGTCGCTCTCTCAGTTCTTTTCTTTTTGCTGCCACTAAGGCAGGATTTGCATCAGACTCACAGCTGGCAACAATATGCAAAACATTTGTAGATATGCGGTAGGTGGAGCCTCAGGACTAAGATGTCTGATAACATCGGAGGCTGGGGCAAGAAGGCTTTCGAGGATCTTACGAGTGTTTTCAAGATCAGAGATGCTGACGTCTTTCATCATCAAGTCGACATGGGAACGCCAAGAGTCATACTCAGCTTCACTGTATGGCCTGGGGGGTTTCCCAGAAAAAGCTCTTAACTTCAAGGTAGGGTGAGAGTGTGTGGGTCTGTCCTCACTCCTGACTATGTGCTCTACCGCTATCTTTTGCACTTCAGGTGGATTGAGCTCATTGGAGCTTAGAGTCAGAGATGTCTTTGACCTGGGGGAGGGAGCAAATGCTGTGCTCTGATCAGGCAGACCAAGCTTAATGGGAGAAGGAGCATTAGCTGACAGCTGTGGGGGGATCTCATGTTGGCTGGGTTCTGTGGCCTGCTCAGGACTCTCTGTGTGTTGAGGCGAAGTGCAGTGTTCACTGGGCTCAGTACCTTCAATGGACTCCTATCTGTGACATCACCTCCTTCAACACCTCTTCAAACTCTTTCCCACTCAGCTTGGCTATTCCTTTCAGCGTATCCAGGTAAGTCTATGTGACATTGCCCCCTACCTTATGTGTGTAGACACCAGCCAGGGCTCGCACGTGGTATGTGACATCAGGATCGTCTGACAATGGGTGACTATAGGGCAAAAGGGACTCTAATGTCTGTAAGGCGGCACCATAGTTATACTCTACTATCAGGTTTGCATGAAACTCTGATGCTATGGAGCTTTATCCCTATCTTTATTCAAGAGAGTGGTCTATCAGTTTGAAAGCATTATTTATTGATTTCACGTTCAAAAACCCTGCCCTTGCACTCAAATAGCCTCTGCTTGCGCTTGGATCTACTCTGTTTCTGCTCAGACTGTGTGTTCGCACTCAGATACCATGTTGCTCGCTCTCAGGTACCATGTTGCTCGCACAGATTTCCTGCTCGAACTTAGGCTTTTCTCTTTGCGCTCAAACTGTTTCTGTGCGCTCGTGGAATTTCTGCTCTGATTTCTGCCCTGCGCTTGGATTCTTTTGTGTAACAACCCTGTCAAAATCCCCCAACCAATAGAACACCAGATTTACTGTTGACCAGTGAAATGATCCCTGCCTCCTTGTGGGCACGCTCGCTTTAGTTTTAGAGCGTCCCGTCCGGGCGGGTACTCTTTTACCGGGTTCATTCACTCCCACCCTCTTCCCCTGTCAGGAGTTTTATATATATATATATATATATATATTTAAGCAATATCTCACGAGAGGGAGTGATGTACTGTATATCGTCACGGCTGTGATTCGGCCATGGGCACTATGGCACGAGGCCGCAGTCAAAGGCAATTACAGCCGTGATGATATACAGTACAACGTCACGACCTCGAGTGTGATATTGCTTTTATACAACAGTTCAACAACAGCTTAAACAGCAATGCTGAGTAAGGAAATGTTAACAAAAGGTGATGAAATAAATTATTTAAGTATGTTATGTAGCTCCGCGAAAAAAAAAAAAACAGTTCCCCTGGTCTGTTGCCAGGCAACGCAGCACACACGCCAGAGCGATAGATAGATAGATGTTCTATTTATCGGTCTGACACACGCCAGGAACTCACAAACTACTTTGTATTTACATTGATCTGCAACTGTGTAACTTCGTCCAGTTCAGCTGATGAAACGTTAGCAAACCTGGATGTTGGCACGGCCGGATTCAAACACACCTGGAGGTCTGCACATAAGAGTCCTGGCTTTCCTTTTCCTTGTCCTCTCATAACGACCACTCATAATTTAATTCAAATGTAATTTTGGGGAAAATATCCATCTTCTTGGTGTAACGCTATAGTGTCAGTTTGTGTCAATGTAGCGAGTGTGACTGTTGGTTAATTAACGGTTGTATTAACACACACATTAACACACATTAACACCTGTGAGCGGAGTGATTTTACTGTTACATGTCCCAGTGATGTTATACTCTATATCAGTACTCACCCCAGATAGCACACCTGGCCGATGTCGCCCGATTTATCAAGTTTAGATCGTTAATTTAATCGAAAATGACCACCACGCGATGTTCAAACGATCAATAAAAGAAGCTGTGCTCAGTGGGCGCTCCTTCATTAATATTCATATGCTTCATTAACTACGACCTTTATTTATTTAGGTCGGACCTTTCAAACTACAAATATTTCACCATTCAATGTGAGAAATCAATGCTAACATTCAAAACTAGCTTGACTGTTACCATAGCCTGTTTCGTGTCTAAGTGTGCACAATGAAGAGACAAAAGTCAATTTGACAAACTTTATTTTCAATTTTCCACAAACAATATCTGATGGCCAGTCCGCTTCTCCTGGCTGCCTGCAAGAGACAGAAAAGACAAGCACATAACTTCAAGAAACAAATCCCAACTTCACCACTGTATTTTTTATTTTTTATTTTTTGTTAGCATTTCAGCTGTATTTTAGCCAGATTGAAGGCTTTGGGTCCGTCACTCTGCTTTATTTAGTGTTGAAACGGTTAAATAACGGGATCCGTTAACTCTGTTAACTGTTAACAGCAGCTCAACAATCAGTCCTTCATCTCGGAAAAACAGTGGTTTCAAAACTGCGCTATTACCTGTAGCCACCGGGTCAGTTTGCTTTGCAGAGGAAGAGACCTCGACTGATAAATTGCCCATAAAATCATATTAACAACATATCGAAGACGAAGGCATCCTTAAATTTCACTATTTGACCTCTGTGGTCCTCTCCGCTCCTCTCACCCACACTTGAGCACCCGTTCTGGGATACACAGTGTCGGCCCGCCCGGCCTAATCTCCGCGGTCCTCTCCGCTCCTCTCAGCCACACTTGAGCATCCATCCAGGCCACGGAGGTCATGCTGGGGGTCGCAGAGGTCAGGCCCAGGCAGGACCATAGGTGAGTGGATCCCAAGTCTCGAGCCCTGCCCAGGACCACGGGTGGCAGCTCCGGGCACTTCCACTTTAACCCAAAACGAGTGCTCACGATAACCAGATACGCAGATAACATCAACTAGGGAAAATAAAATGAAAACACCACAGTTGTAGCCTGTTAGCTAACATGAGCTAAACTAGCTATCAGCTAATGAAAGGTAACGTTAACTGGTGGGGACATGTGCTATATACACCCAGTCATGCCTCACCACTCACCAGGATCCTCTTTTAACGGTCACAGAATAAATAACATAGCTATTTTCTGCCAATTTATTCCAGTTAGCTTACCTGAAACCAACTGCGATCCTACAAATATTACAGACGCATGAAGCACTGGTATATGTTTATTTTCAAGGTCCTTACTGGTAAGCAGCCCCCATACATTTCATCCCTACTAGAATGGCGCTCTGGATCTTACTCAACTCAATCCAGTGGTTTGATGTTTCTTAAGGTCCCTTTTGTACATTCAGAGCTTGGTAAATCAGCTTTTTCTTTTGACGCTCCAAACTCTTGGAATATTCTCCAACACGATTTGGGGCTGGAGAATATATCCTCTCTTGCTGATTTTAAATGTATGGTGTCTGACTTTTGTAAATCGCCTTGTGATTGTTTTTCACTGTAATTTTATTTATGCTTTGTTGCTGTTGTAAACTCGTTGTCCCTGTAAATGAGGGAAACCTCAGTGTCCAACGAGTTAAAATACAGGTTTAAATAAATTACCTGGGTAATCAAAGAAAACACAACTCAAATTGTCCAATAAACAAGTTTCAATAAGATTTCAATGTCCTTCAGTTACTTTAGTTACTGAATTGAACTCAGTCCTTGTGTCCCACACGTGTTACCAGAACCATTAGATAGCTCGTTCATACCGCTATGGAGCGGTGTATGATGCGTCACTAGTGTGTGTGAGGACACTGTACTTGAAGTCCAGGATTTCAGTCTTCTGCATGCAATTGAGTCTTTAATGTTGCTCCATCGGGCTGTAGCTCGCCATCAAACTTCCAACAGGATCCAGGCTCAAACTCCAGGTGGGTCCAAAAAACCTGACCTATAATGAGTAAGGTCAGAACTCTCATTCAAGCTTCTAATCTAAACAGTGGACCATAAATGAAAGCTAGAATATATTTACAGTAGTCAGATTCTTTCATTATACTTTATATTATCCAAAGAGTAACAATTATAGCAAATGAATATCAGTAATTACAAAATCTCATTACAAACAACACAATAATCTCAGGTTTCATAGAACCCCAGTTACTAAAATAACCTCTCAGTTGAAAAATCAAAGTATTCCCTCTTTCACATGGCAATTAGCATAAAATGCCTACACCAACACCAAAAATATGTACTTTGTATACTGTACCATGCTAGAGCAGGCTATAGTTACATGCATCAACCATTTTAATAATTGACACAGGTGCAGATTAATGTGCTTACAAGGCACAGGTTAAGGCACTTAAAACTATTCAAATAAACATTAAATGTATAATGAATGTGCTTTAAACATCACAAAACAACATTCAAGTGTGTAAAAATTTCACTTAAACTCATATACGTCAGCTAAATCAATGTACTTGAACAGAAAACATGTTTTCTACTGCACAGTATGAATGGACAGAAATCACCATTAGCCGTTAGCGGCTAACAGCTAGCGGCTAGCACTCTTCAGTTATATTCAGTTATATATTACTATCAGTGTTAGTGGCTAACAGCTAGCGCTTCATATTATTAGCTTATCGCTAGCGGAAGCGTCTAATGGCTAGCGTTTCTCAGTTAACTTTTAGCTTCACTGTTAACTTTAGCAGCTAGCATTTTTCTATTTACAGATTTCTCACCAACGCGGCGTCACTCGGCAGCCAGTGAATACAGGCTCCCTCGGTCGAACTCCCTCTGGATTACCAACGCTGCCTTTGTCGTCTCCAATCCACTTTTATCGGGTTTTTATACAGTTTAATGAAAGCTACGTGCTACGGTGGCTAAAGTTACTCTCCTCTCAGCTGCAGTCAAAGAGGAAGAGAGACCTTCCGTGCACAGAGTTTTCCCGGTAACAGGATGTAAGCTAAACCCTGTCTGTCTTGTTTTTTTTCCTATGTGTCTTATTTTCTCTTCCATGTGTAGTTATCAGATATTTTCATCTCATATTATTTTCTAATATGATTTAACATTCAATTCTATCTAACTCGGGTTACACATTCTCTTGCAAATATACACCAAACAACTAATGACCTCTGTGTGTGTTTTAGGTGTTGCCTCGGCAGACTTGTGGTTTGTTCACCCATACCATCTTCTATAATGAATACCCGGGAGGCTCCAAGGAGCTGGACAAGAGCATCAGAGGAGGAGAACTATTCCTCACTGTCCTCCTGAACCCTGTAAGAACCCCCTCTTGAGACTTGCAGATACCACTGAGGTTTGAGAGGAGAGTTGACCCAAAGATATTGCCAAAGGCAATATTGTGCATAGTTTTTCCTTTCAGTCATGTATGTTTAATAACATAACAGTGATATGTCTCCGTAACCTCTTGCACACTTGCAGTTGCAGCTGCTGGCACTAGAATGAAATGGAGAAAACTCTCAGTTCAGATGAGAGAAATTAGCTTTTCATTATAAAATGAATCATGGGCTGCGCCAAGTCAGACCATGCCATGCTGATTTACGTTTCCTTTGTCAGTTTTAACAAGCTGAAAATGGCCCTTTTCTGGAGCCGTGTTAAAAGGGTGCCCCTCCACCTCCAAGTGGGTAGCAGTGACATCTCGCTGACCACAGCCAACCCCTGACAACCCCCGTTCTCCCCCTGAAAGACTCATCTCACGTCTCACTGTGCAGGAGACTGGAGATAAAGGCGTTTTCTGAAAGTCTCTGTGTGTTCAGCTCTCAGTACTGTTGTAGCTTCTAACTTAATGTCTGTAGTTTGGAGTTAGGTTTCTCTCCTGCGTCCTGTTTTTACCTTAGAGATCCGCTTTATTTTACTCTTTCATGTTCACTTTCAGCTGTGTGGAGTCATATGAAGTTCCTGCTGATGAAAACCCAACGTTTTCTTATTTTGTTAAAACAATAAAAGCTTTTACATAACAAATTAATTTTTTAGGAAATGAAATGTGTTCCACACTAAATTAGCGGAACTTTGTCAGCAGCTCTTATTTAATAAAAGCAATTCTACTGATACTGCAGAAAGGAAAAATAGAAGCAGAAACAGCAAGGTCCTTTTGAGTCAGCCTACACTTCTGCTGGTTTGAGCTCAGTGAGTTGTTGCTGTGACAACAGCTCCAGGTAAATGTTAAACTATCTTGTGAAGTTTGTTGTGCTTTCTCAATCCAGATCAGTATCTTCATGACACACCTGTCTAACTATGGCAACGATCGGCTGGGTCTGTACACCTTTGAGTCTTTGGTGAAGTTCGTCCAGTGTTGGACCAACCTTAAGCTGCAGACGTTGCCCCCTGTCCGGCTTGCTGAGAAATACTTTCAGATCTTCCCTGAGGAGAGAGACCCACTCTGGCAGGTCGGATTATTGATTTTGTTTTTGAAAGCTTACATTTTTTGTAGAGAGGTGTTTGGAATTAATCCTAACGCTCTTTCAATTAAATTAAAAGGAAAGACATGTCACTGTCTTGTGCACAGGGGGACCAAGTTGTGGGCAAAACTAGATGTAGAGGGAACACTGGAGTTAAAGCATGGTGTTGAATGTATCTGAGTCTCGATGTGATTATTTTTCAGAACCCTTGTCATGACAAGAGACACAAAGACATCTGGTCTAAAGAAAAGACCTGTGACCGACTCCCCAAGTTCCTCGTCATTGGACCACAGAAAACAGGTACCACGCTCTCTGTATCTCTATTTCCATCTTTATCTTGGCCTTTGTCTACATACTATATCTGTCTCTTTATTATTATAAATGTCTGGTCTTTATTTCAGGCACTACAGCGCTTCATTCATTCCTGAGCCTCCATCCAGCAATCACCAGTTCCTTCCCCAGTCCCACCACCTTTGAGGAGATCCAGTTCTTCAGTGGAGCAAACTATGACAATGGGATTGACTGGTAAAGACAGGACTACCATACAGTGCACCCTGCCTCCAGAAATCATCAATCAATCAATCAATTTTATTTATAAAGCCCAATATCACAAATCACAATTTGCCTCAGAGGGCTTTAAGCATACGACATCCCGCTGTCCTTTGGACCCTCACAGCAGATAAGGAAAAACTCCCCCAAAAAAACCTTTTAACGGGGAAAACAAATGGTAGAAACCTAAGGAAGAGCAACTGAGGAGGGATCCCTCTTCCAGGACGGACAGACATGCAATAGATGTCGTACAGAACAGATCAACATGATAAATTAACAGTAATCCGTATGACAAAATGATACATAAAGAGAGACAGAGACAGAGAGATATGCAGGACACACAGTAATGATAATAGATTACAACAACATTAATTTAATTAATAATATTACAATAATAACAGCTATTGTGGTACAATATGTTGTAGGTATATATTCATATATGATAGTATATGTATGTGACAATAATCATATGTGTATAATGACAGTAGAAGTATGACTAATGATAACAGCGGCAGTAGGAGGCATCAGGCAGGACCACGGCAGCAGCACAACCACACACATCACACCATCCAGCCACCGCTGCGATATGAGTTAACCTGCGAGACAGTGGAGCACAAAGGCTCCGGAGAAGATGCCGAGTTAGTGACATGCAGTACAGCCGAGTTAGCATGATGCAGTATCAAGTCATGAGTATTAGTAAAGGAGAGAGAGAGAGAGAAGGTGCTCGGTGTATTATAGGAGGCCCCCCGGCAGACTAGGCCTATGTCAGCCTAACTAGGGGCTGGTCCAAGGCAAATCTGAGCCAGCCCTAACTATAAGCTTGATCAAAAAGTAAAGTCTTAAGTCTAATCTTAAATGTGGAGACGGTGTCTGCCTCCCAGATGATTCCACAGAAGAGGAGCCTGATAGCTGATGGCCCTGGCTCCTGATCTACTTTTGGAGACTTTAAGGACCATGAGTAACCCTGCATTCTCAGAGTGCAGTGTTCTAGTGGGATAATATGGCACAGTGGCGGCTGCTGGTCTTTCAAACAGGGGAAGCTCACTTTAAGTTTATATCATAGAATTTATCATATTGTAGCAAGGCAGTAACTTATAAAAGGAACGTTTAATTGAAGCCGTTTTTCAACCACACATGCCATAGAACCACAGCAAAACACACCTCAGAGATTTTCAAATGGGTTTACAAATGGTGAAAATGAGCTATATGGCTTATGGAAATAAGGAACTCCGGACAGCACTCTGTCAGAAGACTCCACTCGCAAATATCCGCATGGGACTGAGCTCGAAATGCGACAATGCCATTGTGTATTTCAAAAACGCTGTCAATCACAAAGGGGTTCAGCCTTTTAGACAATTCCTCCAATCATCATGCATACACCGAGCGTTCTCTCCCGCCTACTGGTCCATTAGGTCCCAGGGAAGCTGAGCCTCCCTGGAAGTGACGATTTTGTCGCATTTATCCAATGAGGCTTTGCTGCATGAAAAAAACCTGCTCAGCGCTGTCTCATAAGAATGCTTGGAGGCTCTGCGTCCAACGTGCTGACACGGGAATGTATGACAGGGAGGTCACGTTTGATGATAAACAGTCGTTTGAACATCATAGTCATGATGTTAAACGCATCCTAGCGCATGTTTAATGCAATGTAAATTCTTATTTTAATGTAAATTCAATAGTGCATATTTGAACCATTTCTTCTATGAAATTTTAGGGGAAGTTCAGCCTCCCTTGTTGTCTCAGAGCAATCCCCCCTGATACGGCACTATGAGCTCTCTAAGATATGACAGAGCCTGACTATTTAAAGCTCTGTAAGTTAGGAGTAGGGTTTTAAATTCAGTTCTGGATTTTACAGGGAACCAGCGCAGAGAAGCTAAAACAGGAGAAATGTGATCTTGTTTCTTAGTTCCTGTGAGCTCACGTGCTGCTGCGTTTTGCATTAGCTGCAAGACTTATTAGAGCTACCTGATAATAGGGAATTATGATAATCCAGCCTAGAGGTAACAAAAACGTGGACCATTTTTTCTGCATCTTTTTGGGACAGGATAGGCCTTATTTTCACAATATTACACAGATGAAAAAACGCAGTCCATGAGGTTTGTTTTGAATGGGTTAAAATATAAATCTTGGTCAAATATTACTCCGAGGGGTCTTACGGTAGTGCTAGAGGCCAGAGCAATGCCATCCAGAGAAACTGTATCATCAGATAAAGAGTTTCTGAGGTGTTTGGGGCCAAGAACAATAACTTCAGTTTTGTCTGAATTTAACATATGGAAATTGGATCTCATCCAGATTTTTATGTCTTTTGGGCATTTTTGAAGTTCATTGATCTCTTTCTCCTGGTTTTATTGATAGATACAATTGTGTGTCATCCACATAGCAATGGAAATTTACAGAGTGATTTCTAATGATGTTACCTAAGGGAAGCATGTATAAAGTGAACAGAACTGGTCCGAGCACAGAACCTTGTGGAACTCCAAAACAAACTTTAGTACGTAGAGATGATTTATCATGAACATGAACAAACTGAAAACGATCAGATAAATAAGATTAAAACCAGCTTAGTGCAAACCCTGTTAGACCAATTAAATGTTCCAGTCTCTGTAACAGAATTTGGTGGTCAATTTTGTCAAATGCTGCACTATGATCTAATAAAACAAGTACAGAGACGAGTCCTTTGTCTGGAGCAATCCGAAGATAATTTGTAATTTTAACTAGTGCTGTCTCAGTGCTATGATGCACTCTAAATCCTGACTGAAATTCTTCAAATAAATTATTACCGCAGAGAAAGTCACATAGCTGGTCTGCAACTACTTTCTCAAGGATCTTTGGAAGAAAGGGAAGATTAGAAATTGGTCTATAGCTGGCTAACACCTCTGGATCCAGGGTGGGCTTTTTTAGAAAAGGTTTAATTACAGCTACTTTAAAAGACTGTGGTACATAGCCTGTTAATAAAGATATATTTATCATATCTAATATGTGAGTGTTAACTAAAGGTAAGACTTCCTTAAGCAGCCTAGTTGGGATTGGGTCTAAGAGACACATTGATGATTTAAATAAAGAAATCATTGAGGTCAATTGTTGAAGAGAAATCGGGGAGAAGCTATAAAAATATAGGAGGTCATGAATTTTTTCCTCTAATAGTTAGAATTTTGTCATTAAAAAAGCTCATAAAATCATTACTGCTAAGGGCTAAAGGAATACAAGGCTCAATAGAGCTGTGACTCTCAGTCAGCCTGACTACAGTGCTGAAAAGAAACCTGGGGTTCTTATTTTCCTTTATTAATGCTGAGTAATAGTTTGCTCTGGCATTGCGGAGGGCCCTCTTATACGTTTTGAGACTGTCTGCCCAGACTAAACGAGGTTCTTCCAGCTTGGTTAATCGCCAATTCCTTTCAAATTTTCGCGATATTTGTTTTAATTTTCAGGATTGAGAGCTGTACCAAGGAGCAAACTTTCTTTGCTTTGTTAACTTCTTTGTAAGGAGGTGCTACCACGTTGAGTGTTGTTTGCAGCGAGCTTGCAGCTCTATTGACATGACCAATTCGGGAGAGTTTAAAGTCAGTATGGGAAACCTCTGTTACTGAAGGACATGGTATTAAATTTAACGTCGATGCGATCATTTACTTAAATTTTGCAACAGCACTATTTGATAGACACCTATAGTGAGTGTTGCTGAGTGGCATGTAATCGAGTAGAAAGAAATACGTCAGAACTAGATCGAAGGTGTGGTTAAAACAGTGAGTGGGTTTATGTACACTCTGACTGAAGCCAATGGAGTCTAATAATCTGATAAACGCAGTAGCCAGGGAGTCATTATCAACGTCAACATGAATGTTAAAATCACCTACAATAATAACTCTGAAAACTCTAAAAAAAAAAACCTCTGAGAATTCAGATACAAATTAAGAATACGGGCCAGGAGCATGGTACACTCTAACAAATAGAAGTGGCTGGTCGTTTTTCAGGTCGGATGTAAAAGACTAAGAACAAGGCTTTCAAAGGTTATGCTCTAGTTTAGATTTAGGGCTGATTAATAGACTAGAGTTAAAAATGGCTGCAACTTCCCCTCCTCGGTCGCTGCCTCGAGGAATGTGGGTATTATTATGAATGGGAGGAGAGGATTCATTTAGGCTAACATATTCATCTTGACACAACCAGGTTTCAGTGAGGCTGAGTAAATCAACATGATAATCTGATATTAATTTGTTTACTAACTCTGCTTTAGATGATAGAGACCTGATATTTAACAATCCACATTTAATTCTTCTGTTTTGCCTTTGTGTCACAGAAGAGGTTTTAATTTTTATTAGGTTTTTATGCACAACTCCTCTTTGTTTAATTTTAGATTTAGATAATTTACAGTAGGTGGTCGGGGGACAGACACCGTTTGTATAACTCTGTGGGTGTGTAACTGCATTAGAAGCTCAGAGAAGCGTTTAAGACTGCGACTCTGATTCCTGGTCTCAACTCTGGGTTGTCAGGGTTTTGAATTACTAATAAACTTGGCCAGGTTTCTAGATATAAGAGCAGCTCCATCCAAAGTGGGATGAATGCTGTCTCTCCTAATCAGACCACGTTTTCCCCAGAACGTTTGCCAATTATTAACAAAACCCACATTGTTTCCTGGACAGCCAGCGATTGAATGTTGACATGTGGCTAAACGTCTCATCAGTGGTCCGATTTGGGAGGTGTCCAGAGAAAACGACAGAGTCAGACATAGTTTTAGCATATTCACACACCGTGGCAACTTTAATTTCAGTGACCTCCAATTGGCGTAACCGAAAGTCCTCAATACTTAGTCACAGCCTGAACACAACATGTTTCTTTCTTTTTTAAGATGTTGCCTATATTTACAGGAATTATTTGGCTCGACCGCAGTGAGTGAATGTGGCAACTTCCTGTTTCAAAATAATTTATTATTTTGTGTTCAAAACACATTTAGTGTTCAAACTATGTACGAGGTTTTGATGTAGTCTTGGTATATTTGTGATCCCCAGGTATATGGACTTCTTCCCATTCCCTTCCAATGTCAGCACAGATTTCATGTTTGAAAAAAGTGCCAACTACTTCGACACAGAAGTGGCACCTAAAAGAGCTGCTGCTCTGCTTCCCCGAGCCAAAATCCTGGCAGTGCTCATCAACCCGTCTGACAGGGCT
Organism: Epinephelus lanceolatus; assembly: GCF_041903045.1. Taxonomy (NCBI): domain Eukaryota; kingdom Metazoa; phylum Chordata; class Actinopteri; order Perciformes; family Serranidae; genus Epinephelus; species Epinephelus lanceolatus. Next base: position 42,640,544 of record NC_135750.1, read on the forward strand.
TACTCCTGGTACCAGGTAAGAACCACCTCACACATCCAGTGCTGTGTCACACTGTACAGGCAGTTAAAATCTCTTTACTGTCAAACTTAATTGGTGTGTGTGTGTGTGTGTGTGTGTGTGTGTGTGCGCGCGCGCGCGTGCGTGTGTGTGTGTGTGCGTGTGCGTGTGCGTGCGTGTGCGTGCGTGTGTTAATGACCACAGCATCAGAGAGCCCACCAGGACCCTGCAGCCCTCAACAACACTTTCCATGCAGTGGTAACAGCTGGCCCCACTGCCCCCAGGGAGCTGCTGGCCCTTCAGAGACGCTGCCTTAATCCTGGGGCTTATGCTCTTCACCTGGAGCGCTGGCTGCAACACTACCAGCCCAGCCAGGTAACACACACTACAGCACGTGCACATTAGTGTGGTGCAGTCTACAAGAGCTGGTTTCCATCCAGATATCTTCACATGATGTGTCAAGTTAGACAGGATGAATAGAAATGGTATGTTATTATTAATGCTTCACTTCACAAAGCATATTTGTATTGCCTTCATCTGAAGTGATTTTTTGTGTGCTGACTTTGTGGACTTGTTCTCTGCTAAATGGAAATATTTTTTTATCAGAATAATGCATATTTAATATGGGGTTAGTTCTATAATGGGATTGCTCTAATTCAAAACTATCTAACTGAACTCACTGCACCATGTGAAAAAACAATATCAGCATTATTAATCATTTAGGTAAATTGATTGATTGATTGATTGATTTGATTTTTATTTATTTACGTGTCATGCCACAAGTGGCCCATCCCACACTGGATTACATGACACCAATGAAACACAGAAAAACATTTCATGTGACTTCCGGTACACATAACAAAATTAAACTTTACATAACCACAACAAAACATAATCATCTGTACAATGCCCTATTTCTTTTAACCCAGGCCTTTTCTATAAATTCTGCAAATAAAAATGTTTTATGTTCAAATAACCATGCCAGCAAATCTGTATCCTGTCTCATCTCTTCCACTTCCAGTTTGTTAAATAACTGCACTCTTAAATCATGATAATATGGATAATACAAAACAAAATGAACTTCATTTTCAATTTCATTGAGAACACATAAAAAACTGTCATCCTCATTTGTTCCAACCCAACGTCCTGTTTCAATATGCAGAGGAAGAATACCTGACCTGAACTGGGCACACAATGATCTTCTCCTCTTAGACAAATTATATTTAACATAATTCTCTACACCAAACTCATTTTTAATCCAACAGAAAATTCTAAGTTTTGGTTTGTTCCAAACCTCAACGGGCCACTTCTGTTTTAGCTGCTGGAAAACAATCTCTTTAATCATTTCAGTATCTACCTTCTCCCTATGAATATAAGATTCCTCAAAACCTGTCTTCTGAAATAATGTGTGCATATGTTCAGCCCAACCCATCTGCATGTCCCACATTAACATTTTCTTACAAAGTCTACTGTCACTCATACCGAGAAATCTACATAATCTACACATACACACCACCCATCGAACTTCGCAAGGTTCCCAACCCATATCTCCAGTGTTTGCGTGCATACTTATTAACTCCTAAAAAATACCTAATAGCTCTTTGATGGACTTGCTCACATCTCTTCTGTTCTTTATAGCCCCATACCCCAGCAACATAATCCAACACTGGACAGACACAGGCATGACAGAGTTTAGTGTAGGAAGAGAACCCCATATCTCTTAGGCTGGATTGCACCAACAAGGTTTAATTTAATCTAAGATTAGCTCTAATCAAAGATTAGTAAAACTAGGTTTAAAATGAGTTAATCCAGGTTTAAAATTAAGCAGAGCGTGCGTACGGGGGTGTGTGTGTGTGTGTGTGTGTGTGTGTGTGTGTGTGTGTTTGTGTGTGTGTGTGTGTGTGTGTGTGTGTGTGTGGCGGGGTGAGGCCTACGCCTATTTTTTCTTCTCCTCTCCTCCCCATCCCTCCAATTTCGATGATGATGATTATTATTATTGCTATTATTATCATCTCTACTAGTATATTATTGTTATTAGTAGTATATTATTATTATTAATACTGTTGTTGTTATTATTACTATTATTATTATTATTATCTCCCATCCAAGATGATGATGATGATGATGATGATTATTATTACTACTACCACTATTATTATTATTATTATTGTTATTATGGTTATTTTACTATCGGTTCCTTTCGAGCCATAATACAAACACACACACACACACACACACACACACTCACTCAATCACTAGTATTGTTGCGTCATGTCATGTGTCTTAGTGTAACCGTGTCCCACCTGTCTTGTTTTGTCATGTTTGTTAAGCATTAATAAATAAAAAAAAATAAAATAAAATAAATAAATAAATAAATAAATATGCAATTAAATATATAGGCTACATCGGAAGCGTGCTGTCAGGACCCCGGATTTATATAAAAAAAAGAGGGAGACTGTTTCAACGGGTGCTTTTCCGATTAAACGTTACATTGTTGCTAGCTAGCAAAAACATTAGCCTAACGTCACTTGTGACAGATCGGCTACGTTACTATGGCTCGGCAGAGAAGCTCAAACTTTTCCTCCTTTGAAAAAAACTTGCTGACCAAATTAATGGAGCAATATGGGCAAATAATAGAAGACAAGAAAACGGACAACAGCACGGTGAAAAAGAAAGATACTGCTTGGCAACAACTGGCTGACAGTTTTAATGGATCGACCAGAGTGAAAGAGAAAAGAGACGTCGCTCAGCTTAAAGCTTGCTGGAAAAACTTAAAAACAAAAGCTAAAAAAGATGCGGCGACTGTGAGACGAGAGATGTTCATCACAGGAGGAGGTCCTCCGCCAAAGAAAGATGATTCACTGGCGGAGAAAATCAATTCCCTCATCCCGCAGCAGATGGAGCCATTACAAAATCCGTATGACGACGACGGCATCTTGGAACAGCTCACTTCAGACTCACCCGGGGAAGATGGTAAGTAATCCAGTCACGCTTTACTGACCTCAGTCAATAATCAGTTATTATTTGGCCTATCCAATTAATTTGTTTTTTCGCCATATATTTTGGTTTATGTTTTGATAGAGATCGTTTTAACACTGCAGCCAGTGCAGCAAGAGGAGCATCTGCAAGACAGTGCTGCTTCCTCTTCTTTATTGTCATCATCATCCTCATCTGATTTGAACAGCTGCAGGAGAAACAAGCGACCCTACGTGACACACCAGGAAATTTTGGTATTAGAGAAAGAGAAGATTGAAATGGAAATCGAAAATGCCATATTACAGAAAGAAGTATTAAAGCTGCAGAAGGAAGTGTTGCTGCTGAAAAAAAATAAGATGCTTACTGATAGTTTCACCCTTGATGCCACTTTTTTTTTTATCATAAAATGAGAATATTCTACAGTGATTTAACATGTAGCCTACCTCCATTGTAAAATGAATGGGAATTAAAAAATGATCGCTATCTGCACTGAAATATTTACAAATAAAATAATTTAAAAATAAAATTTCTTCAAATTTCTATTTTTACTTTTCTTCAATGTGTATCTTCTCTGTGCTTCACAGTTTGAAAAAGACACTTGTTGACAGGTCAAGCTACTATTAGTTTATTGATATTGCTTAAAGCAGTATTCAACCAGACATAGTTGGCAGTAATTGAATTATTATGTGGAAATAGACTTTTCACCACAATGTCAGCAATTTTTTACAAAAACATTTATTTAATATAATTATTCAGAAAAGTGGTTCTGTATTAGAGTTTGCCTCACAGTATTCCCACTTGGATTGGCATTGTGCTCCTGGTTATCCTCTCTGTCCTCTCTGTCCTCATGTAGGTCCTCATCAGCTTTAAAGTGTAGCTCATCTCCACGCCTCTTTCCAAAGTTGTAGAGAACTGCAACTGCGACAGTGACGGTCAAGGTGGTGTCCAGCTTTGTGCGCAGTCCATCTTTAATGCAGGGAAACCTTCTTTTCCATGCTCCAAAGAGTTGTTCTATCACTCCTCTGGCTGCAATGTGACGGGAGTTGTACCTTCTCTCTGCTGGTGTTTGAGGGTTCAGAAGTGGAGTCATCAGGTATGAGCGGCATGGATAACCATTATCCCCAAGGAGATGGCCCTCATAAGCTTGGTTCTCGAGGATGGCACAAAGCTGACTGTTGTCAAAGATCCTGCTGTCATGAGTTGATCCTGGCCAACGTGCTACAATGTTGGTTATTTCAGATTTTTGATTACACACCACTTGAACATTGATGGAGCAGTATCGCTTACGGTTGCGGAAAAGCTCTCCATTCACACCACCAGGATTCTGTATCAGGATATGTGTGCAGTCAATAGCACCCAGCACCCCTGGAAATCCAGCTCGCCTATAGAAACCAGCAGCTGTTTCCACTGTTGGAGAGAATCGGATGTACTGGTTCTTCAGAGATGCAATGGACCGAGACACTCTGCTGACAATACGGCAAACAGTTGAGTTGTGTAGACCGAACAGGTCTCCATCCACTCTCTAGAAACAGCCAGTAGCGTAGAACCTCAGGGCAACCAGGGGTTGTAGCATCGGTGGTACAGCTGCATTTCTGTCACTGCCATGTTTGACAGTTGGTCCAGTCTTCCTGTTCAGCTCCAAAACTGTTTACTTGGTAAACCGGTATCTCACCAAAAATTCCTCTTCATCATAAAATTCAAGAGGATTGAGCCTGTCTCTCAGTTTTCTTCAAGGAACTTCATTATTTTGCTCTATCCACCTCAAAAATGCAGCCAGTGTTAAAATTAAACCTTCCCAACTGTCAATTTAAAATTAATTCTCGATCACAGTTTAAACTGGAGTTTAAAGTTCTGGTGCAACAGAATTAAATTTAAACTTGGTTTAGGGGAAAAATTAAACTGAGGTTTAAAGAGAGGTTTAAATTTAATCTGTCTTAATTTTAAACTAGGTCTAAAGTTTGGTGCAACAGAATTTAAACTTAAACCATGATTTAATCTGATTTTAAAGTTAAACCTTGTTGGTGCAATCCAGCCTTAAAGTTCTTATCTTAGCAATGACTCCCCCTAGAGCCCTCCCAGCAGACTCAGCAAGCACCGTAGTACCTCTAACAAAACTCAAATGCTCATCGAGGTGAAAACCAAGATATTTATAAGAATCTGTATATTTCAGGCATTTTTCCCCAAAATAAAACTGAAACTTACTTAAAGTCTGTGAAGGCGGCCTAAAGTGCATTATTTGGGATTTTTTGACATTTATTGAGAGTTGCTATTTTTTTTTTTACACCAAATACTAGCAGCAGTGAGCAATTTTTGTAGATTTTCCTGTTTCTGCAAGTATAACAAAATCGTCTGCATACAAAAGGGCACTCACAGTTTCCTCACCACATCTCACCCCATATCCTAGTTATTTGATAACATTAACAAGATTATTTATATACACTGCAAATAACGTAGTTGAGAGAACATCACTCTGTTTTACTCCAACTGTTGTAGGAAACCATCCTGTCCTTTCATCATTTACCCTGACACAGGCTTCTGGATCACCATAGATTTTCGTCACAGCATTAAAGAATTTACCATTTACTCCAATTTCCAGTAGTTTATACAGTAAGAGATTTCTATTTACAGAATCAAAGGTCTTCTGGAAATCTATGTAACAGACAAAAGTAGGCCCACCCATTTTTAATCTGTTTGAGATAACTGTACAAACAGTATGAATGTGATCAACACAGGCCCTTCCTTTCCTAAACTCATTTTGTTCTTCAACCAACACATTTGTCTCTTCAAGAAAAAATTGGAGCCTCTCATTGAGTATAGAGGAATATAATTTATACAGTGCTCAGTAAATTTATTCCTCTATAATTTAGGGGTACTCGAGGGTCGTCTTTATGAGATTTTACTATGGGGTTAATAATCGCTCTATTCCACAATGAGGGCAGAGTTTCCAGATTAAAGCACCTTTTAAATAAGCAATGTAAGATGTACAACAATTTGGGAGACTTTAATACTTCAGTAGGAATCTATTCAATGCCTGTAGCTTTTCCGACCTTTGCTTTAGATACTGCACTTTGAACCTCTTCCAGTTTAATTTCATCATTTAGATAAATAATGAAAAATGATTTCCTAATTTTGATATATCATTAGGGACCGAGCCCGAAGGCAGAGGACTGCTCACAGAGCAGTCCTCGCCAAAGGCGAGGACCCTATTGTTTTTGGTGCGTTTATTATTATTCTTTCTCCCGCCGCCTCTTTAAACTGGAATTTGACCCCCTAAACATGCTCAAAAACTCACCAAAATTCGCATGCACATCAGAACCGGTGAAAAATTTTAGAAAATCATGACATTAACCCCTAAAGTGCCAAAATGGGCTCTCTAGCGCCACCTAGGCACACAAAAATGGCCCCCACGGCCTGTAGGAATGTCGTAGAAACATGAAACCAAAAGTGGCGTGTTCGTCTCATGAAGGCCTAAAAATCACGCGCTGACACCCCTGACCTAAATCCAACAGGAAGTGAGGTATTTGCCCTTTCAAAGTAAGATTTTGCCTTAAAACTGCCTTTCCTAAAAAATCTTCTTCTCATACACTGCTTATCCAATCGGCTTCAAACTTGCACAGATGACAGATCAACTCGTTCTAATCAAAAGTTATTCGTAACTTTTTCATTACTCGCTTAGTTTGGATTTTATGGCCTCCATAAGGTGAGATGTCAGAAAAACGTCCTGACGATCTTCGAAAGCTGTCCCATAGGAAATGAATGGCAGCAGGGGGGAGAAAGAGACCAATCTTAGGGCTTTTTCTAGCATTTACAGCGTCTCCATACTTTGTGTTACAGACTCCATTCCAACTCTCAAATGTTGCCACAGGTCTCATCTATTCACTCATGTTTTCATCTTTTTCATATCTTTTACCGTTTTTGATCTGTGCCTCTCAAAGTACCATGAGCAAAAGTGGAGAAATTCTCAGTTTACAATGGGTGTGTATTGCACGGAATGCTGTGAGCTAGAGTGGAGAGGGCTCTAAAAATCGTCTAAAACTTTTGTCTTTAACTCGCTGCCATGGCCACAATTTTCACTGTACAGACACAATTTATACCACAAAACGTAGGAAAATTTGTCCAGCTCACAGATATGTTGACATGGAATCTCTCACACGTACACATTTTTTGCTGAGTGGCTCCAAAGCGAAGGGAGCGCTGATTTTTTTCTCATTCACTCCCATGTAAACTCAGAGGAGAAATTTCTGGAAACAGCTGGAGTGCAACACATTTTAAACTCGCTCCCCTGACCACATTTTTGACTCGAGAAATATAAAACGCGACACGTGCGTTCACGAGACGTGGCTGTCTCTCAAAATCACTTTATTTTCTTGCTTGGACCAACGGTTTGGGTATGCGAAGCATTTGTTCGAGGAGTTAAATCCCTTTATAAACAGCCTTTGGTGATCTGCTCTCCTGACGTGTCTGTGTCTGCCACAGGTGCGGGCAAGTCATTAATCGCCATGACAACGGCTGCACACACAGACACAGCCACAGGGTTCTCTGGTCTGTGTGTCTCACAATCTTTAAAGGACAGATTACAGCAGCAGAAACTTCATTTGAAACAGAACACACACATTATTAACCCCTTCAGTGCCAAAATGGGCTCTCTAGCGCCACATAGGTGCACTAAACTGGCCACTGCAGCCCGTAGGAATGTCGTATCAAGATCAAACCAAAACTGGAGTGTTCGACCTACAAATAACACGCTAACACCCATGACCTAAATCCAACAGGAAGTGAGCTATTTGCCCTTTCAAAGTAAGATTTCCCCTCAAACGTGCTCTTAAAAAAAACACATCTCCTCCTACACCGTTTATTGTATCGGCTTTAAAGACGCACACATACCAGTTCAACTGCTGCTAAACAGATCTTCTGTATAACTTTATCTCTCTCATGATCACATTATTTTGATGATTGGACCAGCGGTTTGGGAATGGGAAGAACTTCTTCGAGGAGTTAAATCTCCACTAAAACAGGTCTCTCTGTGTTCTGTCTCTCTCTCTCTCTGCTCTTCTGCCAGGTGCACCTACTTGATCACCATGGCAACCGCTGTCACACACAAACTCACAGAAACATGATGTGTGTGTGTGTCTAAATCTTACATGCAGACATGACAGGGGCACAATCTCCATTTTAACCCTTTAGGTGCCAGAGTTTATTGAGGAAAATATTCCATTTTCATTTCAACATTTCAAAAGGCTGTGGCTTGAAAGTGGTGAGAGATAAAGGCATACTGTAAATGAGAAAAATATTCATCATGACCCAAAGTTTGTCATGGCATTAAATTAACTCATCTAATTTGCATATTGTAACGTCACTAGGCGACGGCCATATTGGATTTCATACATCTCAGTAAAACAACATTTTGAACATATTTACACAGTAAATTTATTTTGTTTTGTGTTGTTTTTGTTGTCTCTTCCTCAAAATAAAGGACGAGGAATCTGATGGGAATAAATTCACTCATCTAATTTGCATATCGTGACATCACTTATCCATACCTACAGCTACAGAAAGCATTCAAACATCAAAACGTTCAGCTCTGTAAGGATTTTCTGATGTTTGTGGCAACATGTTTGATATTTCTAAATAATTCACAGTGACAACATAAGCTGGGGGCCGAAACGGGCGTGAGTGCGAGGTCCCGCCAAACGCTGCTTGCAGCTTTAATTTTCAATTTGCCCTTTTATTGAACAAACATCTCTATAAAATATATCATCAAACTCATTTTCATCAGGTGTAAACAGTCCTTTAAATTCATCTTCCCACTTTTTCATTACTAATGACTTTTCATAAATCACAGTACCATCTAAACTCAATACTTCCATTGATATTTTCATTGTTTGTCTGGGTCTCAGTTTATTAATAATAGATTAGATCCCTGGCGAACAAAACTTTCATCCTGAGGGATTTCTTCTGCTCCCGTGCCCTGGATTTCTTGTGTGTGACAGAGACTTGGATCGGTGCTGGTGAGTCCAGCGCTCTGGTTGAGCTTTTACCTGCCGACTGTTCTTATTTTAACTCCCCGCGGACGTCGGGTCGTGGAGGAGGGACGGCGGCGGTTTATAAAAACGTCTTTAAATGTAAGCAGTGCACCGTCTCATCCTCAATTTCCAGCTTTGAAGTGACTTTATTTGAGGTGGGTCGCTCCGACCCGGTGCTGTGCGCTGTCATATACCGACCCCCCAAATACAATAAGGATTTTGTTAATGACTTTTCTGGTCTTCTGACGGAAATCATGCCGAAGTATGACCGTGCCATTTTTCTTGGGGATTTTAATATTCATGTGTGTTGTCCTGATAAGCCGTTGGTGAATGACTTTTTAAACCTTATTGATTCTTTTAATCTGGTGCAGTGTGTGTCTGGTCCCACACATGAACACATGGACACACATTGGACCTCGTCCTCTCTTATGGTTTATTTGTGTCTAACTTGGAGATCTGTGACGATGCGATTTCTGATCATATGCCTGTTTTGTTTGAAGTTGCTTTCTCCTGTGCCAATGTTAAATCTGGTGCCACTGTTCAGCGCCGTCGGCTTTTTAACTCTTTTACTGCCGGTCAGTTCTCCGTGGCTTTTAATCAGCTCTGTGTCTGCCCTGCCTCTGCTAACACAGAGGAGCTCAGCTCCTGGTTTAACTCCTCCTGCCGAACCATACTGGACTCTGTGGCTCCAATAAAAACTGTGTTGCCCAAGGCTAAAACTGAGCCATGGTTCAATGAGGAAACCCGTGCAGCTAGACGGGAGTGCCACAAAGCAGAGCGGAAGTGGAAGAAGGACAAGCTGTAGGTTTCCCTCCAAATCCTAAAGGACTGTTGGCGCTCCTACCAGAACACTGTTAAAGAGACCAAAAGGAAATACCTGTCAAACCTCATTGAGTTAAATCGTCATAACCCGCGTGTGTTATATAAAACCATTGACACTGTTCTTAATGCCCCACAGCCTGTCAGCTTGGAGGCATCTCCTGACATGTGCAATAGCTTCCTGCATTTTTTTATTGATAAGGTTGCTACTGCAAGGGCTCTCATCTCAGCCCCTGCATCTGACCCCTCTGTCCCTGTTCCTTGTTCTGCAGCTCTTGATAAGTTTGAACCTGTGTCCCTATCATTTTTAGAAGAGCTGGTTGGCCATATTAAGCCATCAGGTTCTCCCTGTGACGTTGTCCCTCCTGGTTTCTTCAAAGTAGTTTTCCCTAGTACAGGGCAGTCGGTTCTGGCCGTCATCAACAGCAGTCTGTCCTCTGGTGTTGTTCCCCCGAGTCTGAAACATGCAGTGGTCCTTACTTAAGAAACCTGGCCTTGATGGCAGTGTGCTGGCCAATTTTAGGCCCATCTCTAAGCTGCCTTTTATCTCCAAAATCTTAGAAAAAGTTGTTCATGCTCAGCTAAAATCGTTTTTAGATGAGCATAATGTCCTGGAGATCTTTCAATCAGGCTTTAAAACCCTGCATAGCACCGAGTCGGCTTTAGTAAGAGTTTTTAATGACATCCTACTGGCAAATGACTCTGGTGACCATGTGATTCTTGTTTTGTTGGACCTAACAGCGGCTTTTGACACCGTGGACCACAATACCCTAGTGGCTCGGTTACGCCACCTAGTGGGCATCTGTGGTACCGCACTGGAGTGGTTCAAATCTTATCTGGCTGACCGAAGCATGAGTGTAAGCTTTGGAAACTCAGAATCCAGCTCTGCTCCACTGCCGTATGGGGTTCCACAGGGGTCGATTTTAGGGCCCCTGCTTTTTTCTTTGTATTTACTGCCCCTGGGATCCATCCTGAGAAAGCATGGCATCTCTTTCCACTTCTATGCTGACGATAGTCAGATATATGTGCCGCTAAAAAAGAAAAATGCCTTCTCACTCATACCACTTCTGGCATGTTTTGAAGACATCAAAGAATGGATGGCCTTGAACTTTTTAAATTTTAATGAGAAAAAAACAGAAGTGATGGTGTTTGGTCCCAGTGGCCTTTGTAAACCTCCCAGATTTTTTAAAGCCAACAGTCTCAAACTTGGATTTTAAGATGGACAGTGATTTTAAATTGGATCGGCAAATTAGCTCTGTAGTGAAGCCCAGCTTTTTCCAAATTAGACAGCTGGCTAAGGTGAAACCTTTCCTTGCACAACAGCACTTTGAAACAGTAATCCATGCCTTTATTACATCTCGGCTGGATTACTGTAATGCACTTTATTTTGGAGTCAGCCAGTCCTCCCTCGCACGTCTCCAGTTGGTGCAAAACGCAGCTGCACGACTGTTAACTGGAGTACGTAAGAGGGAGCACATAACTCCCATCCTGGCCTCCATCCACTGGCTACCTGTGCACTTTAGAGTCCATTTTAAGGTTCTTTTATTAGTTTTTAAATCTTTACATGGTCTGGCCCCACCTTACCTCTCTGAGCTTCTTCACCCCTACGCTCCTGCTCGGTGCCTCAGGTCAGCTGATCTGCTGCTTCTGGAGGTGCAGAGGTCCAAACGGAAGCTCGGAGGGGACAGAGCTTTTTCCGTTACCGCTCCTAAATTGGGGAACGAGCTACCCCTCCACATTAGACAAGCCTCCTCACTGTCCATTTTTAAAACTCGTCTAAAAACCCATTTTTATTCCTTGGCTTTCAACTCCGCATGAGACTCTGTTTCTGTTTTAGTGTTTTATGGTTTGTTTTATTTATTGTTTTATTGTTTTTAAATTATTTTAAAAACAATAAACAATTATTTTAGTATTTATTTCCTGTTAATTATTTTATGTCCCTGTGTTGCTTTGTCTATTTATGTACAGCACTTTGTTTCAGCCGTGGCTGTTTTAAAGGGCTATATAAATAAAGTTGAGTTGAGTTGAGTTTATAGTTATCCAAAAGGCGCTGTCTTTCTGACCCACTTTCTTTACATTTTAAAAACTGGCGCTCTGAGCTACAGACTGCCTGAAACAAATTATGTAGCACCTTATTCCAATATGGCTTTTTGGGTTTGGTATTTGTTTGTTTTTTGATGTACTTTTCATCTCTGTTGCCCAATTCCTGATGAAGTAGGTTACAGAAATTATTATACCAGATATCTAGTCCCTCCTGAGAAACACTATATTCTAACTGATCTGTTAACTGAAATAATTCAGAGCATCTCTAAGCTGACTCTAAGAAATCATTTGGTAATTTTCTTCCTGTTCTTTTCTTTACCTCTTGACATACATTTTCTTTTACCCCAGTTATTTTTGCTTGGTTCATAATAGTCAAGATTTGCTTTAGATTTAAGTAGTAAAAGAGAATGATCTGGAAGACTTGAATGTTCTCCAATTAACCCTGTGGGCCCGAACGACGCATAGTACGTCCAAATTCACACCCGTTCTTCTCTGTGGATTTTCTCCGTGACCGTGCGTCATAGCGAGAAGCCACGCATATCACATGAAACAGCGGGAATTGTAGCTTTCCAACAAGACCAATTTGTCGGTAGTCCAGTGTTTTCACAGCGAAAAAAAATGATAAAGTTACACTAAAATGATGTATAACAGAGCTTTCATACAGCTTTGCACAGGGTCCATGTCATTGGTTCGACAGCCCATTGGTTCGACATCCCATTAGTCCGACTGTCCGCAGTGCTGAATGGCTCGCGGCGGGCGTATGGTGCGCCACGACCGGCTTGAGGCGGAGCAGGCTCACGACTTATGCGTTTGTCACTTTCTTTTTCATTTTAACCCACACCATGATCTTTTCCTGACCCTAACCAAGTGGTTTTTGTGCCTAAACCTAACCAGACCTTAACCACAGGGCGTCATGATGATTTCGGAATGGACTTCGGAACAATGAGTTTAATATGGTCGGAACAATGGGATGTCGAACCAATGGGCTGTCGAACCAATGGGCAGTTCCCCTTTGCACACACATTACTCTTGGATGAATTACTCGCGAATGCAGGCTCGCACAGAAATGCCACGCATATCACATGAAAGTGCAGGAGCAGAGCTTTCCAGTGATACCACACACATCATTGTGCTGTCACCCCACCACGCTGTAAATACAGATTAATTGTCTACAAAATAAAAACCTGACGAATTTCTTTACAATCCATTATACAGATCTTGTTATCAGTCACTTCATATAGTGAGGAATATCGTATCTTACCACGTGTAGCTGCCCTTGGTTTTATGAAACACGCAGAGAGTCTCCTTTACGGGTGCAACAGTGGATTTTTATTCTCCGTCCTCACCATTTACACCGTGAAACTAAAAAGACGTATGCAGTCAATTAAATCCTGTTCATCATGCATCAATACACAATATAAAACACATGCTCCACATAGCAGCTAAACAAATTGGTCACTTTACAAACATTATTTAATGATTTTAATAATACATTTATCAAGAGTTAAAATCATGAACGCACCTGCTCTGCTCACCAAGGGTGCAAACTTTATCTAGCGTCCTCTTTTCCTCCTGTCAATCTGCCATTTCGGGCACTATTGCTACCCGACACAAAATTAAACACCAATTAACCAGGAGATTTAACAAACAATGAAACAACAAAGACAAATTTCAACAAAGGCACAAATGAATGTTAGCTCACAGCTTTTCTGGAGGATCACCATTACTGCGAGGAGCCAAAAGAGGAAAAGAGGTAAGGAGGTACATAAAGCTTCCGGGCACTTCGCCCAGGTATTATGACACAGGTTACAGCGCCCACATCTGACAACCTCCGCACATTGTAGGTCACTTACACTCCCACCAAATCGTGTCATAATGGACCAGCTCATCAAAGGTCAAACAATTCATAATTATACACGATTTCCAATCAACAAATGATTGTATATAAAATCATAAGCAATTTACACACATACATACATAGGCAGATTCAACCTTAAGATGTCTGATGTGAATGTGTAACTGACAGCAAATTACTCACTTTCAATGAGGAGCACAAGCTTCTGAATGGGACGTTCAATGATAGAGGACTTGGAGCAATTGCCTGCTTTGTTTGTTAGTCTTCGGTCTCCAACTTGTACCTTAACCCTGCAGACAAGGCCGTCAGTTCCCTCTACAGTTTCGACCACTCTTCCAAGTTGCCAATGTTGTCTCGGGAGCGTGTCCTCCTTAATGATGACAATGTCATCCACTTTCATGTTTTGCCGGATTGCGTGCCACCTTTGACGAATGGTCAAGTTCAGCAGGTATTCCTTCTTCCACCAGCTCCAGAATTGTTCGATCAGGTATTGAACTCTACGCCACCTTTTTACAGCATACACATCTCCTTTCACAAACTTCCCAGGTGGTAGTGACGCGACCTTAGACTTCATCAAGATGAGGTGATTTGGAGTCAAAGGTTCAGGTGACATGGGGTCATTGATACCATCAACATTCAATGGCCGGCTATTAACAATAGCCATAGCTTCATAGAGCAATGTTTTAAGGGAGGAGTCATCTAGCCTGCCCTGACTCTGAGCAACAGTCATGTTCAGTACATTACGAATGGTCCGAATTTGTCGCTCCCATACATCACCCGTGTGACTTGCTGAAGGGCGTTGAAAAAGAACTCACACTGCTTGTCTGTCAGAAAAGCTTCCAGAGCCTTGATATCACATTGCTTGAGCGCTTCCTGGAATTCATTTTTGGCTCCTACAAAATTTGTGCCTTGGTCACAACGGAGCTGCAGGACAGCCCCTCTGAGGCTGATAAAGCACCTCAAAGCATTAATGAAGGAGTCTGTGGATAAGTCTTCCAACATTTCGAGATGCACAGCCCGAGAGGCCAGGCAGGTGAAGATGAGCCCATACCTCTTGCACTCCTTGCGGCCTCATTTGACAACAAATGGGCCAAAACCATCCATTCCGCAGAACGAGAAAGGAGCTGAGACTTCAACACGTTCTCTAGGCAGCTGGGACATTTGTTGCTCCTCAGCAGGTCGTCTGAGCTTGCGACATGGCACACATTTATGTATTAACTTGGCAACAGCTTTGCTCCCACCAATGGCCCAAAACCCATTTGCTCTAACTTCAATTAAAGTTTGACTCCGGCCTTGGTGACAGATCTGAACATGATGATGAGACAGAATCAACTGAGTAATGTGGTCGTTTTTAGGAAGAATAACTGGATGCTTGACATCATAACTCAGGCTTGACTGTCTCAGTCTTCCACCAACACGGAGTAGTCCTCCTTCCAAAATGGGGTTGAGACAAAAAAGGGGACTTGAGCTCAGGAGACTGTTGCCTTGAGAACCTTCTTGAAGCAACTTAAGTTCTCGAGGGAAAGCCTGCTCTTGAACCAGTTTAATAACCACCTCAGCTGCTTCATTACGTTCCTTGACTGTCAAAAGGTCTCCAGGATGTTTCTTCTGGGACCCCAGTCTTTTAATTCTTGCAACCACCTTGACAAGCATTCTCCAGTTGGAAAACCGCTTCAGTCGGCTTAAAATATCCTCACCCTCATTGACATTGGTGGTAAACACTTGAGTTGCCTTGACTTCAGGATCACCAACTAGCAGCTCTGTAGGAGGGTCGGATACAGAGAGCACTTCAGGTTGCCACAAAAACTTGGGTCCTGACAGCCAGTTGGTTGAGGAGATGTCTACCACCCGAAGGCCCCTGGAAGCGTGGTCGGCTGGATTCTGTGCTGTGTCAATATAGTGCCACTGATTGGGGTTTGTGTTTTCTCTGATTAGTTGAACCCGATTTGCGACGAACACATGAAACCTTCAAGCCTCATTGTTGATGTATGCCAGCAGCACTTGAGAGTCATTCCAGAAAAATTCTTCAGCGATTTTCATCTCAAGCTCATTCTTCAGCATCACACTCATCCTGACCAATGTGACTGCTGCAGAGAGTTCCAGTCTTGGAACACTTGTAACTTTAGTAGGTGCGACCCTTGCCTTAGCCATGACAAGACTGCAGTGAACTTCGTTGTTGTCATTCTTGTATCTTAGGTAGGAGCAGGCTCCATATTCTGTATTACTGGCATCTGAAAAGTGGTGCAATTCCACCCTGATGTTACCAAAGTCTTGAGGGCAGTAGCTAGGTATGATAACTTTCTTCAATCTTTGAAGACCATTCTTCTACTCCTCCCACCATGGACACAAGTTTTCGGGAAGTGAATCGTCCCATCCAATGCCTCCGCGACACAGCTCTTGTAGAATACACTTCCCAGTTAAAGTGAATGGAGCAACAAAACCAAGTGGGTCGTACAAAGAGGCAACAGCTGACAGAACACCACGACGAGTTGGGGGAAAGTCCTTGACATTGATATTAAAGCTCAAGGTGTCATTACTCACTGACCACTGAATGCCGAGTACTTGTCCTTCTGGGGTCGCATTTGGATTGAAGTTGACTGAGTCAGTGGTTGAGGCTCTTTCTGAGATGGCTAAGCAGGAGAGCACTTCCCTTTGGTTTGAATCAACTTTATGAAGGCGTAGCCCTGCACGTTTACACAGCTCCTGTGCTTCGACAATCAGTTCCTTGGCTTCCTTGGCTGAAGATACACTGATAAGCCCATCGTCTACATAAAAGCTCCTTTCCAGGAAGGCTGATGCTGCAAGGTAGTCCGTTATGTGTTGTTGTGCTAGGTACTTCAAACCAAAATTGGCACATCCGGGGGAAGAGGCAGCACCAAAGAGATGGACAGTCATTCTGTATTCTTGAGGCTCCCTCTCCAACTGCCCATCCTCCCACCATAGAAACCTCAAGTAGTTACGCCCTTCAGGTGACACACTGAATTGGTGGAACATCTTTTCAATGTCACAGACCACAGCAACTGCATCTTTTCTAAACCGACACAAAACTGCAACTAATGAGTTTATTAGGTCTGGGCCAGTCAGAAGAGTGTCGTTAAGAGCAATACCACGATACTTTGCCGAGGAATCAAAAACGACCCTCAATTTGCCCGGCTTTCTGGGGTGGTACACCCCATGATGAGGGATGTACCACACAGTCTCTCCATGAGAAGCAGGAGGGGCAAGCTCTGCATCACCTTTGCTGATAATTTCTTTCATAAAGGCTGTGTAGTGGTCGTAATACTGCTTATTGTTCTTTAACTTTTTCTTAAGATGTTGGAGCTGAACAGCAGCCAGCTTCCTGTTGTATGGCAATAATGGTGGACTATCACCCTTAAAGGGAAGGGGCATCTCATAATGTCCATCTGCTTTCTGTTGGATGTTATTACTGAGGAACTGAATAAATTGGACATCATCCTGAGACACATACTTGTCCTCACAGCTCCTTTCAGTGAAGTCAGATTCAAGAACTTTCAACACGTCAGTGGCTGGTGGCGTTTCCTTCACTGTAATACGATGCACAAAACTTTGGTTTCCTTGTCTATCCAAATGAGGATTTGTTGATCCTATAATGCTCCATCCAAGTGTGGTTCTTTGTGCAAATAGTTCGTTTTCGCCACCTGTGATGATCTCCAAAGGCGCCAGTGCTGATGGACAGTTGTAACCAATTAACAATCCAACTTCACAGTCCTGTAGTGGTGGTAACTCAGCTGCAAAGTGTTTTAAATGAGGCCACTGCTGCGCTGTAGCTTTGGTGGGAATATGGGACTTATCAACTGGGATAAAGTCTCTTGTGTAGGCTTGCTTCAATTGGACATCCATATCAGAGGTGAATCCACAAACTTGTAGACCACATGCGGTTTTACTTGCTATAACTGTATTAGCGGCTATCATAGTGCTGAGCTTAAGATGCACAGGTTGAACATCCACAGCGATTTCAGTTACTAAATCCTCCAAAATAAAGGTTGAGTCGCTTTGAGTATCAAGTAGTGCATAGGTGAGAATTTCCCTCTGAGGCTCGGTTACTGATGACACAAAAACAGGAACGATACTAGAAGTGGCAGAAGCATTGTGTGTCAAGGCATGAACCATAACCTTGTGAATAGCTGTGTCTGACTGATTTCCTATGGCTTCAGAATCACTGCTTGATCTTTCAGGATTTTGGTCTCTTTCTATGTGCAAGCAGGTTGGATGACGTCGGCCACATATGTTACAGGTGTGGCGCCTCTTACAGTCCTTTGTAACATGTCCCTTTCTTAAGCAACCAAAGCAGAGATGGTTTTCATGAATGATGGCCCTTTTCTCATCAGTTGTTTTGGCTGCAAAGGTTGGACACCGAATGACACCATGAAATTCGTCCTTACACGCAACACAAGGCAGTTTTGGCGTTGAGTTTGAAGTTTCAAATGTTCCTGAATTAGGATTGTTAACCTTTGCACTTGTATTGAAAGTCTTGGCTCTTGTAGAAGCCCTCACTTCAGCAGCTGTATTCATCAGAAGAGGGGCAGCAATGGGGTTGCATGCTATTCGGGCTTCTGTTCTCACAAAATCTGCAAAACGTGCAAAACTTGGATAGTCTCCAGATTTATCCAATTCTTCCACAACAATTCGACTCCATCTGTATACCATACGTTCAGGCAGTTTTTTTAAGAGCCTTTGATTTTCTTCACAGTCAAGCCTTTGACATGAGGGATGGCTTCCACACAATCCTGAAGGAAATCAGCAAACTCTCTGAGCGCAGTTGGATTGTTTGCAGATATTTTTTTTTATTTTTTTTTTTTTGTCTGCATTGGTCTTCATAGCTTAGCGCCACTAAAGGGTGTAAGCTTCTTGTGAAGATTGATGCACTGTTAATCTTGCAGTCAAGTATTTTATACCCATAATGCGTGGTTGTGACCGTCACCCACCCTCACTGGAGACTAGCCTAACAGCCTTTATTGGAAAAACTTCCTAATATGAGTCAGAGAGGGCCGTGATACACCAAAGTGTGTCAGGGGGAAAGTAAGGAAACAAGCAAGGGGGAGGGGGCAGGTGCTTAAGTCCTGAGTTATATAGTGACAGTGCATGCAGAGAAGAAGGAGGAAAAACAAACAAATAAACAAACGAAAAAAAAAAAAAAAAACGGGAGAAACAGGCAGTGTAGCTGATGTATTGTGGCCTTGAGGTGGTTGTGCTCCATGCAGATTATCAAAAATAAACATATACATGTCTACTATACTGTACTGAAAAACAAAAACAAAAGAGAAGTCTATACTGAACACCAAAAATGTGAGAGTCTTGGTGGAGGGGGAAAGCCCGATTGCAGAGAAGAGTTGCCAGCGCGGTGTGGTAAGTTTGAGAAGCAAGTGGGCCCCTTTGGAGTGATCCCATCGGTTCTTTGCGATGCGTCATGGAGCTGAAGTATCAAACATGCATGCGTGTATTTGAACCCTTCCAATGTGTTTATGAGAACCATCACCAGGGTCCAGGGCCAGCCCTGCGGGGGAAGGGGGGCGGTATGGCACCCCAAAACCGCAGGAGCGCCCAGACCCCAAGACCATGGAGCCACAGAGGCTGCAGGACACCATGCAGGCCCAAGGACCCAGGGCGGCGAAGGCCGGCACCCCCAGAGAGCCAGAGACACACCCCAGACAGGCGGAGCAGGAGGGCCCGCCCACCCACGGCCCGACGCGGTCAGGAGGCAGAGCCCCGGCAGGAACCCACAGAGCCCCCAGGGCGCCACCCGGCCCACCTGCCACAGGGCCACGGGACCCCCCCGACACCGGGAACCCAGCCAAACCACCATGATGTAAATGGGCTCCCTGGCTCCAACCCTCAGCCCAGGAGGGCCGGGCCCCACTAGCCACGCCATGCGTATCTACAGTGTGTGTAAACCCACCACCCCCCCTCTTACTATGATTCTCCGATCCCTGACGGAGAAACATTAACCCTACACCGTGAATGTGAGTGCCCATAAGTGTGATGTGATACATTAAAATTGAGGGACATAGGAGACAGGTGGGGGCAAGGCTGATGGCTACAGCACACTGCTGTCCTGCAGCCCGTGCAGCCAGATATTTTTGGCCACCTTGTAAGTTTATCTCTGAATGCTCTCTGAACAATAAATGGATTTCCATACCTGTCTTCCAACACTGCCCAGGCACCTCGATATGCTTCTTCTGAGTTACGATAGAAAAATCCCTCGACAGCCTTGCATGCTTCTCCAGCGAGATAACTCTTTAAATAAAACATTTTTTCACTGACTGGGAGAGGCTTCTGGTCAATAAGGGCCATAAAGGATATTTTTCAATCTATGAACTTTAAAGGATCACTATTGGTTCAGGCACAGGTAGACGGTTTAAATGAGTGAGCTTACAAGTGCTTGGGTTAAGCTGAGATACTCTGGAGTTGTTGGTGCTTGACAGGCTGCTAAGTGGGGCTGGAATGGGACTGCTTCAGGGTCAAGAAAAGATCTGTTTTCAGGATTTTGACAGTCAACTTTAAATTTCTGGTCAGTCTCTTGAGACCCATTTTCAAAGGCAGCAGAGCTACTATATGCTTTCACTCGAGCAGCTGCAACCTTCACTTCGTTGTCTGCTTGTAGCTGCCTTAATTTAGTCCTTTCTTCTTCTAGCTTTAATTTCATTTCTGCTTCTGCTTGATCTCTACTAGCATTTGTGTCTCCTTTAATTTCCATTCATTTTCTAATTTATCAAGTTTTACTTGTTGAGTATTCATTATTTGTATAGCCTTTGCTTGTTCTAGTTTGACTGCTAGTTCTGCCTCTGCGTCTGCACATTTACTTGAGGACATGGTGGCAATGCTCAGTTGACTACTGGATTCTTGTGACTTGTCAGAGATAACAGTTTCAGTATTTGTATTTCCAAAAACTGATCCATGTTCCTCTTTGTTTAACACCATTCTCACTCTTTTCTTCTCCAGTTGATCATTGAAGGGTTGTTCAACATTTTCCTGTCGTTTGTCGATGAGTTTGCAGATTTCAGTTGTTAATATGATGCACGCGTCCATTCTCTTGACAATAACTGTAGTTGCAGTTTGGTTACGTCGAATGGGTTCATAATGGCGGTGTACTAAGGCACTCTTTTGTTTAATATCTGTCTTCATTTTATCCAGATCATCAGATGAACAAAAGGCTTTCAGTGTCATTCGAACCTCCTTTGCTGTCCGTTTCCACAAGTCGTAAGCTTTGCTGAATTCCTTTTCATTTTTCTTTGCTTGCTGTTCATGCAATTTGAGTCCTTTCTCTGTTAAAGCTCTGTCACGGGAGCTGGATCTGCTATGTTGTGCCTCTTGGGGTTTGTCTGATTCTTCAGCAGGTGTTGACATTTTGTTTGTATGAAATTTGTCTCATTAACAATTTTAAAGGTGATTTATGTCTATTCAGATATAAATGAATGGTAGCTTTAATTTAACCCCCCCTTTGGAATTTTTTTTTTTTTTTAGGTTTTAATACCACGCACATCAGACATTTACAATTTGTAGATGAAGGTTAAACAAAACAAGAGGATTTTTCCCTGAACAAAGTAGCATTTAAATTTAGTAAGTCAGTTTTACTCTTTTAGGAATATTTGCTCAGGTTCAAGAGTTTTGCTTTCATGACACAATGTTTCACTCAATCACAATTAACATTAAGACTCAAGCCTTTACCTCAGTCATTATCACACATTTCATAAAACACTTTTAAACAAATAAGAACACAACAGTCCTTTGACTTCTCCTTGCAGTCATTTCATGTCATTAAAACGAAATGAATTAGAAGAAATGAGACCAGCTTGTATCAGTTCCTTTCACACCGACTTTAAGTTTGTTTTCCCTTCCTTTTTTTTTTTTTTAAATGCAGAGAAAAAGGGACAGCGCCACCCGATGCAAATCTCTTAGTGGTACAGTAACTGTGGCACGTGTGGGTTGGCGTGGAGGATCGGGGATCTCTTTGCCGACAGCAGGCCGCCGGCAGCAGCGTAGTGGAGGTCTCGATTGTAGAGTCGAGTTTCACTGTAGCTGCCCTTGGCTTTATGAAACACACAGAGAGTCTCCTATACGGGTGCAACAGTGGATTTTTATTCTCTGTCCTCACCATTTACACCGTGAAACTAAAAAGACGAATACAGTCAATTAAATCCTGTTCATCATGCATCAATACACAATATAAAACACATGCTCCACATAGCAGCTAAACAAATTGGTCACTTTAAAAACATTATTTAATGATTTTAATAATACATTTATCAAGAGTTAAAATCATGAACGCACCTCGCTCTGCTCACCAAGGGTGCAAACTTTATCTAGCGCCCTCTTTTCCTCCTGTCAATCTGCCATTTCGGGCACTATCGCTACCCGACACAAAATTAAACACCAATTAACCAGGAGATTTAACAAACAATGAAACAACAAAGACAAATTTCAACAAAGGCACAAATAAATGTTAACTCACAGCTTTTCTGGAGGATCACCATTACTGTGAGGAGCCAAAAGAGGAAAAGAGGTAAGGAGGTACATAAAGCTTCCGGGCACTTCGCCCAGGTATTATGACACAGGTTACAGCGCCCACATCTGACAACCTCCGCACATTGTGGGTTACTTACACCACGTCTTAGGCTTGCGTGTGTTTCTCCCTGTCTATCCACATTTGTAGTCCAGCTTTCAAGATGCAAATATCTCCATATTGTCCAGTTGATACTCCATCAAACTTTGTATGACAAGACCAGCCACTTCACCTTTGTGCACCCAGACAACTGTAGCCTAATTATGCATGCATGACAGGGCCGTAGTCACCATATATATTGAGGGGGACATGGCCCCCCCCATGCCCAAATTTTTTTTTTACTGCAAACAAAGTGGCAAATATTATCTTGGAGGACATCATTGCACTTGGTTTACTATTTTTCTATGATCTTAGATGTAAATATTGCATGTTTATTTCAGATAAAACACGTTTTTGACTTGTGAATGAGTCAATGGAATTTCTTGCAATAATGAAAAAATACTGGCAATCATGTCCGCCTGGCACAAACCACATGTTTTGGACAGCTGTAAAGTGACAGAATGTCCCACCATCATGGTTCTTATATTGCCAGATTCCAGAGAGTCTCCCCTCTTCATATATGGCAGAATATGTCATTTTCCAACTATGGTGAGATACATGTAAGAATTTAGTAACACGGATTTGTTTTTTTTCATTGATATAAAAATTAATATAAAATACAGGCACAAAGAAGGACATGAAATGACCTGATAGCCCACATTGTCCTGAAAAAAACAAGATATAGCATGTGTATGTAGCCTTTATAATGACTGTGATATGAGCTTAAAAGTAAAGGCAGTAAAAATACCCCAAAAACGCCTAGGGCCCATAGTGTGAAAGTGACACAATTGCACTGTTCAGCTAAAGCGGTGGAAGTTAACACCTCAAAAGAGATACAATTTTTCAAGCACTCAAAGGGCATGATAATATAATCAACAACAGCTTTTCCCTTAGTGGGCATCGAAGTATAATTATCACTCAAGGGGCAAATACTCCCATTTAAAATACACAACTTAGCATCCTTAAGAAAATCAATTAATACCTCTCCATGTTTGTTAATATAACTATCTAAATTAACCCTTAACGGAATTTCATCCACTTCCTTCAAGTAATCCTCCAAGTTCCCCACTCTACTGTTTAGATCCCCACATATATAAATCGCTTCCACTTCAGCATATACAGATATACCTGGCTCAACAGGTGATTAAAGAAACTTAATGAATCACGCCCCCAAGGATCAGAAAATAAATGAGAAAACATAACGCCTAATATTCCATCAAACTGCTTGTCTATTATTTCAGTTTTATATCATTTATATTGTCCCAGGTAAAAGTAAATATACATAGCAAAACAGAAAACTTAACATCTCTGCTTACCTGGAGACGAACTGGTGATAATATTGATGGTTATGTGACAATTGTAATTGCACTTACAGTAAATTAAAAAAGTTTCAGTGTGCACAGTCACAGCATAAACCATGAACCAAAGGGAACAACATAATGAAACAGCAACCACTTCTAAGATTTGTACAAGCTACAAAAAATGTATTTAGAGCAAGTCATTTCATATTGACACCTTCACTCTCATTGTCCTTCTAACATGTCATCATCCAGGCAACATTAAATCAGTCTGTACTTTTACATGCTTCAACTTAAGGGCTTATTGTGACAACTGACAATGTTTTTAAGAGCTGAAATGTGTAGATGCTACATCCAATCAAGCAAGCTTGGTGAAGAGCATATCCCTGGTTATAACTTTAATGCTTCGATGTCTCTAACATGTACTGGACTTTGTTGCCCCCTACTGTCCAGGTATAGATATAACACTCTAAATATAACATGGACAGAAGATACTCTGCGGAGGAATCTGAGCACAGAACAACATCTTATGCCAGTTAAGGATATATTTAAGTTAAATGGACTTCAAGCAGGTCTTAGAGTTAAACTTACAGATGTGGTCCTAGTTAATGTTAACTGGTTGGTCAGTTTCTGCCAAAGCTCTGTACATTCAGTATTCAGTATGTCATAAGGTATGGGGACCTGCATGACACTCACATGTGGGTCCCTGTGATGTGATTACTTCCTGTTGAATGTGACGATTCACTTAGCCAATCAGTGCCACAGGCAGGACTATTGTGATTGTCAAGCTGTTATCAAGCATTATCAAGTGATGCACCAGAACCAATGAGAAAATATATCCACAAGCGGCAATCCCAGGTTCAAGCCCTTTCTTAGCCAACAGCAGGAAGCAGTTTAATTGCCCAAAACCAGGTTTCAGGCTTCATAAAGCTGACTTAAAGGGATATTTCACAGATTTTTAACCAGTTTTTTATCATAACAATGTGGGTAGTGTGTGTGTAAATCAACTGTGGTAAACCTCCCCCCATTTAACTAGTGCCTAGATCACCCTGCTCCCCTCCCAGCAAAACTCTGCTGGCGTCATCCAGCTGAGTTTTGCAAGTTTCTCGGGCTGTTGCTTGAACTACAGGCTGTACCTCTGCTTTTTTGTATTGCTCACCACCCATGCCAGGCACAAAGTTGTTAAGCTCTGCGTAGCCCTGCACTAAAATCAACTTTTCAGAATTTATCAGACTGAATATTTATGGAATAAGGGAATGATATCTGTCGGCTGTGATTGGTTTGTAATGTGACTCCTGTCTGACTGCTGAGCGTAGCCTATTCCCGTATCTGTCCTTTCAAATTAAATTCTCACATGGTCCAGTCATACAGGTTTGGATTTATCTTGACAAGTCACAGCTCCTAGTTGATTGATTGTTTTTTGTTTTGTCCTGCAACTAAGCGACCAATGAAATCCCGCAGATTAGTGACCCTTCTGGGTGGCTAACATTTGGTCAACTATTAGGGGCAGCCCTAATCTAAACCCTGCTACAATGCTACACTGAAGTGAATAAATGAAACCAAATGTAGCAATAATCCACTTCATAATTCATAATACATGAAGATGTGATTCATTTTATAAGTATCAAGATGTAACCTTCCCGTTATCCTTACCCACACCTTAACCACCTCTCTTTTAACGTAATACTTTATGGCTAGCTAATTGCTAAGTTAGCAATTTTGTTGGGACTTCTGCTCTCGGGCCAAGGAGGCTGATGGTGGGCATGTCTTGTAGCTAGAGGGCGGGACGCATAGCTGCTTCAGGTGCAGTTATACCTACTCGAAAGACGGAGTGAGACCAATAACATACTTGTGTCATCATAATAACGTATGCAACATTTCAATAATTGCACACTAAAAGCCCCACCTTTTGCTCCCCATTTATCAGCTGTGAATTAAACCTCATTTAATTCAATTTACTGTTTTTCACATAGGCAACTAAGTGAAGAATCCATTATGGTTGCCGTAATTGTTAAAAAAAAATACTTTTTTGTAAAGGACATTGAGATATACTGTATATATTTGTTAGATTTCAAGTCAGTCAAAGTCATGGTGTGACTGGCATGGCCATTCAGAGTTCTCAATTTTTGGGCTTTAAATTACAGCACTACCATCAAGCTAATTGGGATCAAATTCAGTGTGAAGCATTAGGACATAATTTCCAGGTTTGGTACCAAGTTATGTTTCTCTAGCTTATCCACCTTATTTTTCACGGAAACACGGAGGCAAAACAGAACGCAGCCAGCATCCGTTTTTTTTGTGCGACACTTCCGGTCCAGCACTCTCACCACTGTGTAAATGGGAATCCCCTTGTTTACCTTGCTGAGTTTAGCTATATATATGTATATATCACATTTTTCACGTCACTATATCACTGTTTAGACTAATCTGATGTTTGTAAAGTCTATAAACACAATGACTGAACAAACATTAGTATTTTTTTTTCTGTGTGTAATTAATAACATGGTTATCGTAGATTAGCTGGGCTAACCGTTAGCTGTTAGCCGTGTCTGTAATAACTCACTAAACTCACAAAGTGGCCCGTGAAAAAAATATTTTCTCCAGCGGATGTCTTAGTTACAACATGATTGAGCTAATTGGAGTAGTTTCATGTCGTATCCGACAACGGGAGGCTTTTAACGAATGACGATCCTGATGTTAGCTTTGCTGCTAGTGTTAACGTTGGCTGTCCCTGTCAGCTGCAGCCACTGATGCTTTCTAGACATCATGATTTCCCAAAACCGAATAAATACCACACATAGAAACACAAAACTGCTTTGCTAGCTCAATCATGTTGTAACAGCTGGATGGTTGATGTGTATATGCTGATCCGGGTGCTATCAGAGCCGATCCGCGCATCACTATGGCTTAACGATCAACTCAGTCAATTAAAACAACCCGTCCTGTGTTAGGAGTGTATGTCGCTGACAGAAAGAAAGAAAGAAAGAAAGAAAAGGGAAAAAAGATAGAAAAGCAGCGTAAACCTCACATATTTATTTCTCACAGTTGCGCACACGTGTGGCTGGCATGCAGAAGCACCGTCTGTGTTTCAAGGGTGCGAGCCGCAGTTTCAGCTGCTCAGGTAGAGAGGCTGTGTAGCCCGGTGTGTTTTTTCGCTGATTCGGTTCTGCAGGTTCTCTGCTGGTACACTGGAGACGGGGATCAAGCAGTTTGTCTCACTCGGGATAGATTGTGCTTTTTTGGTTCATAGTTTATGATTGACGTGCGATTTATTCGCGTTTAGAGGGAATAAATTTCCGTTATAACGGAAACGTGGGCACAGTTATCTAACGTTATACAAAATACACAGACTAACTAACTGATTGACTAACATAAACAACTGAAAATTGAAAAAAAAAAAAAAAGCTTGCACCGTTAGCTCCGGTAAGGGAAAGCATGAGGGAAAGCGGCTGACCGGAAGTTACGCACAAAAAAACGGAAGTTGATCACTATTTACTTCCGTGTTTGAAAATAAGGTGGATAAATATAATGCTAAGTAGGCTACACACACACATCAATCATTTTAAGACTTAGTTAATACTTGCCCCTGTCGGGCTTGAACTCTAATAATAACAACAATGGCGAGTGCTGTAGACAAGATCGACACCGTTATGAAGGCTGTTTGTCATTTCTTCTCAGTATTTCTGGACATTGTAGTTTTAGGCGGATACATTGGTCTGAAGTGATTGGTTAGGGAAATCAAATTCCCCTGTCAGACTAAAGAAGCAAGATGGCGGATCGGAGTACACGCAGGTCGGACGGTGCGGCGAGCCCCCACTTAAACTCGCTTTTTAAACCAACCAAAGCTACAGCAACAAGAAAACATTCGGCCCTCTCCTATGGCTGCATGTTTTATCTGCTCCTTGCTTGCGGTTTATTTCGGCTTTTGATAAGACACCCACACACAACTGCATCCGACGGCAACGACTACTTTCCCCTCTCTGCAAGCCAACACCTGCTGTTCTCCTCTTTCCTGGACAATGGCTATGCCCGGACTGATCCTGCTAAGCAAGACCAAGCCAACTTAGCTGGCACACCAACCAGGCTCAAATATCTGGCAGTCATTTTGCTCCTGGCAGGCGACGTTGAAATTAATCCCGGTCCACCGCCCCCCTATACTGCTAGCCCTGCTAACAACAACAATCTCTTAGCCCTGTTAATACAGCTAACGCTAGCACAACCACCGCAGCTAACATCACCCTGGACCCCGATGTTAACGTGGCAACAGAGTATACAGTTATCCTGGCTGATAACTGCCTCTGAACTGACAACTGCCTCACCTTGTGTAGCGCTGCTCCCCCGAGCTCACTCCACCAGCTGGCTTCGCGATGCAGCGTCGGAGGTCCTGACTTCATGCGGCGATACAGCGCTGCTCCAGCGGCCAGAGTGCATCTGCTGCGGGGCCGCGCTGAGGGACCGGGCGGTCCTAGCAGCCCCAGGTGTACCTCCAACACCGACATCTCCAACCTGGAAGCGGCTTGGATGCCAGCGGCCTTCAGCTGACCATCTGGAAGACGCCGCCACCGAGCCGCCAACCAGCAGTAGCTTAGCAGCGGCAGCTACAGCACCGCTCCAGCGACCAGAGTTAATCTGCGGCGGGGCCGCGCTGAGGGACCAGGCGGTCCTAGCAGCCCCAGGTGTACTTCCAACACCAGCAACTCCAACCTGGGTGCGGGCTGGATGCCCGCGGCATACAGCTGACCATCTGGATGACGCCGCCACCGAGCCGCCAACCAGCGGTATCTTAGCAGCGGCAGATACAGCACAGCTCCAGCGGCCAGCGTTCACCTGCGGCGTGGCCGCGCTGAGGGACCAGGCGGTCCTAGCAGCCCCAGGTGTACTTCCAACAACGGCATCTCCAACCTGGGAGCGGGTTGGATGCCCGCGGCCTTCAGCTGACCATCTGGATGACGCCGCCACCGAGCCGCCAACCAGCGGTAGCTTAACAGTGGCAGCTACAGCAGCGGCAGATACAGCACCGCTCCAGCGGCCAGCGTTCACCTGCGGCGGGGCCGCGCTGAGGGACCAGGCGGTCCTAGCAGCCCCAGGTGTACTTCCAACACCGACATCTCCAACCTGGGAGCGGGTTGGATGCCCGCGGCCTTCAGCTGACCATCTGGATAACACCTCCACCGAGCCGCCAACCAGCGGTAGCTTAGCAGCGGCAGATTCAGCTCTGCTCCAGCGGCCAGAGTTCACCTGCGGCGGGGCCGCGCTGAGGGACCAGGCGGTTCCAGCAGCCCCAGGTGTACCTCCAACACCAGCAGTCCTATCTTCGGTGCGGGATGCACGCACGCAGCCTACAGCTGACCATCTGGATGACGCCTCCACCAGCGCCAAAGGTCCCCGATCCAAAGCTTGTTGTCCAGCAAACAAAGTATCATTAAGACAAAAAAATACACAGTTCTTCCAAACAGTAAATCATGCTAAGGTCCTTTGGGACCCAAAAGTTAAACCAGAAGGGGTATTTGGGGGACACATTAATATTAGAAGCATGATGTCTAAAACTGAGCAACTGGAAAAACTTGTGACAGACTCCAACTTGGACTTTCTGGGTCTATCTGAGACGTGGCTAACACCAGCTATTCCCCAAGGCATCATTAACATTGCAGGCTATAACACCTTCAGAAGAGACCTCTCTCATGGTAAAGGTGGAGGAGTGTTATATGTCAAGAACAGCTTACAATGCAGACAACTCGATCTTCCGAAAAATGCCATAGAATGTGTTGGTGTTAAAATCATGCTCTCCTCTAAAATGAGTTTTAACGTTATAGTTCTATATAGACCACCCAAAGAGAAGGATATATTTTTTAACAACTTGGCGGAAATTCTCAAAACCTGTAACAACAAAGAACTCATCCTAATGGGAGACTTTAACCTTGATTGGCTTGATAAATCCAGACGTAAAAAACTAAAGGTCCTGGCAGACAAGTACCAGTTGACCCAGACTATTAAAAATCCAACAAGAATCACAAAGTCTTCCAAGACATTACTGGACTTAATTTGTACTAATAGTCCTGATTGAGTCTCTGAAAGCTATAATCTGATCACAGGTATCTCCGATCACAATCTGACTTTAGTGTCATGACGGTTAAATAAGCTAAGATATAGAGCAGATAATGGAATAAGAGAAGATACACCAACATCATTTATCCACAAAAAGGATCTGGATCGCTTAGAAAATGAATTAAAATCAATAAAATGGGACAGAGTAACTGAAAGTGTAAATTGTGAGCTGGCATGTAAGGAGTTACAAGCTATTCTCTCAGAGCTCCTGCTCAAATTCACTCAAACAAAAAATTTTAAGCGTAAACGAAGACAGCCTCTGCCATGGTTCACTGAAGAGCTAGGACAGCTAATGAAAAACAGGGACATGGCTCTGAAAAAATCCTTGAAATCTGGACTAGAAACCGATCGACTAGCTTTTAAAAGCCTCAGAAACAAAGTGACAGGACAGTTCAGAAAGGCCAAAGCAAATTTCTTTTTAAATATCATTCAACAAGCCAAGGGAAATAGCAAGATAATCTGGAACTGCATTGACAAACTATCTGGTAGGGAACAGAAAAAAAACAGCACCCTAGAGCTTAGAACGGCCGCTCACAGTACAGTTAGCGATAGCCATGAGGTGGCAAATATTTTTAATACTTATTTTATTACCTCTGTGACTGAGTTGGGTAGATCTTTTCTAAAAAACACATCATGTACTGTAGCTAGAGTACAAACGACGGAAGACCCGGTACTGTATTTTTCTCGTGTAAATGAATCATGTGTTACCAAAATTCTTGCCTCGATGTCAAACTCCAAAGCTAAAGACATCTGGGGACTTGATACGGCCTTTTTTAAAAAAAACATAAAGACATATTAGCCCCACCTCTTATGCACATCACTAATCTCTCATTGGACAAGTGTGTTTTTCCATCAGCCCTTAAGTCAGCCATCGTAACTCCAGTTTTTAAATCAGGTGACCGACAGGAAGCTACAAATTACAGACCTATTAGTATACTCCCCGCCATCTCCAAATTGCTTGAAAAAGTGGTTGCAGAACAATTGAAGTCTCATATTGATAAAGAAAAATTACTACATCCCATGCAATTCGGTTTCTGTGCAAATCATTCTACTGAAACGGCCTGCTGTTACTTCCTTGAGGTCATCAGGGATAGGCTTGACAAAGGTGGGGTAGTAGGAGCTGTCTTTCTGGACCTACGTAAGGCATTTGATACTGTGAGTCATTCTGTTCTCCTCTCCAAACTAACCAAATTCAAACTCTCAGATAACATACTTAAATGGCTGCAATCTTACCTGGCAGATCGCTCTCAGTGTGTTAAAATCAAAAACAAATTATCAGACATCCAACCATGTAGTATGGGGGTGCCTCAAGGATCGATTCTCGGCCCTCTTTTATTTTCTATTTACATCAATAACCTCCCCACAGTCTGTGACAAAGTAGAAACAATAATGTACGCAGATGACACAGTCTTACTTACCCATGGAAAAAATCATGCTGAAGTTGCTGCCAAATTATCTGAGGCTATGGACAGAGTAGCGGAATGGCTTGATCAATCTTGCCTTACGTTGAATACAGATAAGACTGTGACCATGTATTTTAATAAACAAAGTAAGAAAAGTGTGTATCCCAATGTATTTGTGAGAGGACAAATGATAAAAAATGCTGATGAAGTTAAATACCTAGGAGTTACTCTTGACTCAAATCTGAGCTTTAAACGACACATTAAAAAAATGGCTCATGTTTTGAAATTTAACATCCTCAATTTCCGTCACATTAGGAGCTCTCTAACAACTGAAGCTGCCAAAATGTATCTGAATGCGATGATCATTCCTTACATGAGTTATTGTCTGCCATGCTGGACGCAGGCCAACCAAACCGCATTAAAGCCGATCAAATCCTTGTATGGACAGGCCCTAAAAATACTGGATAGGAAACCAAGACAGTACCACCACTGTAACATTCTTTCCAAATACAACCTATTAAGTTTTGATAATCTAATTACCTCCTCATATATTCGTTTAATTCATAAAATAATTCACAATGTTGCCCCCCCTCCATTGAAAAAATATGTGATAGCCTGTTCTGAGCAGAGAACAAGGGCATTAAGATCTGCATCGAGAGGGGACTGCAAGGTTCCACAAAGAAACTCTGCTTTTGGTCAATCCTCCTTTTCTGCCAAGGCCATCAGAGAATGGAATAGGCTTCCCAGTGACATGAAAATTAATGCAAATCATAAGCTTCTGCCCTGTCACATCCTAAGTAATCAGTGCTGCCAACACTAGGTGGTGCTGTCTGATTTCCTGCCAGTGTTGTTTGTTTTTTGTTCTTTCGCTCTGTATACATTTAGAATGTTACTACTGTTCACTGTTACCTCGGTTCTACTTTACTACAACTCTTCTGTAACTCTTAATTACCATTGCTGGTATTTGATTCTTCTGTGCAACTCTGAACTACTATAGTTGGTACTTAAAATGAAACTGTAAGATGTCAATATTGTCTCTTCACTGTAAACTTTTTATTTTTATTTATATTTATAATAGGCTAAACAGCACTTTTTATAAGCACAATAGGTGCATTTTACCTCATTGTAAACGTAATACTTTTCATCAGCACTATACTTTACTGTTTAAAAAAATAAGAAATTTCATAGACATTGCATTGGCACTTTATGTAGGCAACATAGAATATTTATAATAGGCTAAACAGCACTTTATATAAGCACAATAGGTGCAGTTTACCTCATTGTATACTTAATACTATTCATCAGCACTATACTGTGTAAAAATAAGAAATTTCATAGGCATTGCATTGGCACTTTATGTAGGCAACATTAAATATTTATAATAGATTAAACAGCACTTTATATGGGCACACTAGGTGCATTTTGCCCTGCACCTTACATTAGGAATAATTCTTTAGACTGTGTATGTATGTATGTATGTATGTATGACACTGTGTGGTATGCTGTGCATATTGTGTGGTATCATATGCCGTATAGCACTATGTGCCATGCAGCGTGCGGGGCATACATGTGCATGTCACGTGGGACTCCTATATATGTAAATGATGTGTCTGTATCTGATGTTGTGTGCTCCTATTGTGTTAATTGTGGATTGTGTATTTTGTTGTGTTTCATGTTTTGTGTTAGAGGACTACAGATGGAAATTAGCCTTTAGCTAAATCTGGTGCAAACATCTTTTTGTTTTGTAAACAACTAATGTACGTGCACGCTGTTCTTTTTATAAACTAAACTAAACTAAGATGAAAATGGGGTGTAAGGCATTGATAATTCTGTCTGACATAGACCAATCTATTACTTTATCTTTAGGTGTGGTTATAACACAAATTGATAGGGGAGATTGTTCTGTGTCAATGATCAGCTGTTACCCCTTTGGGAGGGTATTTGCCCTAAGGAGCACTAGTTTGATCCAAACATCTCCAAAGGTAGAATTGAAATGAG
Source organism: Epinephelus lanceolatus (assembly GCF_041903045.1). Taxonomy (NCBI): domain Eukaryota; kingdom Metazoa; phylum Chordata; class Actinopteri; order Perciformes; family Serranidae; genus Epinephelus; species Epinephelus lanceolatus. Next base: position 42,673,681 of record NC_135750.1, read on the forward strand.
AGGGTACTCTTAACCTCTGTAGTGGCATGGAAGCAGCTGTTTCTTATCTCATCACAGTATCATCTACCACTGTGGAAACGAGTCATGAATGTAACTGTCTCTGTGTGTGTTGTAGTTGCACATTGTTGATGGGGCCCTGCTGCGAACCAACCCAGCACTGGTGATGGAGGGAATCCAGAGATTTCTCGGTGTCACTCCCATCTTCAACTACACCCAGGCTCTAATGTTTGTAATGCACTCACACACACATACAACCACACATATATACACACTGTTCATCTAGTGAACCTATACTCTTAAAAGAACAGCGCATTTAGTTTGAGAGCAATGAAAAACCCAGCAATGTTTCCAAGTACCACGTGTGAAAGGTGTTAAATAAACACACTGTGTGTCTGCAGGTACGATGACAGCAAAGGTTTCTGGTGTCACAGAGTGGAAGGAGGTAGAGCCAAATGTCTGGGGAAGAGTAAAGGCAGGAAGTACCCAGAGATGAGTCCTGAGGTATATCTACATTTCACTCAGTCATCACCTCACTTCACTCATAGACTCCAAGTGTAAACAGCAAACTCTAAAGGATCACTTTGGTTTACTAAAACTTGGGTCTTGTTTTTTATTCCATCAGTATTAATGAAATTGTACTCACCAAGGTAAACAGTTGAGATTTTGGAATACAATGACATCACTAAAAAGAAGTCTTGGGGACATGAAACACGAGCAGTCAGGTGGTTAAATGTACTGGTCAGCAGCACTTTGAAGAAAGTAAACCCAGTTTATATTGATAGCACATGAATGGGAGGTCCTGGCGTCTAAGGAAACACACACACAACTGGACTGGTTCTGCCTCTTTAGAAATATTAAGGGGCCACTGGGCGCTACTCTTGTGCCTTTTCTGTGCCAACTTTCAAGAGCACTGAGGCAGGTTGCATCTGAGGTTGCTAAGCGACCATAACCAGCACTGTATCATAGCCTCTTTACCTGAAATCCTGAGTGCAGAGCTGATCTTTTTCCAGGCACTGTTTGTGTGCGCTCTGGCAGCCCTGCACTAGAATTATTAACTACTTCTTCATAGTTATCACTAACTGATGTTTGCCTGTGCCTGCCACCTATCTGTGTTGAAAACAATGAATTTGAGGGCACAAAAAACACTGCATGTGTAAGGCCCCTAAAGGGCCCAAACCAACCACTAAAAAGTATGTGTATGACACAGCCTCATCTTCTTCCTCTGTGCTAAAGAGTTCCAGTGTTGTTAAAAACACATTCATGAGTTGCACTGTTTCACAGGGTGACATGTTACTTTATTATCATGAACACACACACACACACACACACACACACTTCTTCCTAAACATTTTCAAACAGTACCTCTCCATACACACTTAACACTAGCGCTGCCCAACATTCCCACATTATGTTATTTATTTTAGTTTAATAAACACTTTGCCACCTTTAATCATTGTGGATTCTCTCATTTGTTGCAAGTCTTGACCAAGGTTTGTTAAAATTGTTTTTCATAACATCTTCCACCCAACCCCAAATGTCCATGCCCCTACAGGCATACACGTGCACATATAAAATACTGTACACGAGTACTGTGATATGTTAACTAACTTCACTATGAAGAGAAATAATCAGTCAGTAGTGTAAGGCAGTGGTGCTGTGTGGATTTACAGATAAATATTCAAACAATTAATGTACCCATACTAATTGACTATTATTTTTTAGTAATTTCATGCCTCTATGCCTGTAATAGCGGTAGTCAACGGCATTTTGTGTTGTCCGTCTATCCCATTCTCATAAAGGCAATACCTCAAGATCACCTTGAGAGAATTTATTCAAATTTGGCACAAACATCCCTTTGTACCGAAAAATAAACTGATTAAAATTTGGTGGTCAAAGGTCAAGCTCACTGTGACTTTGTCTGTCTTAGTCTTAGTCTCTTCAACACAATATCTCCAGAACATAGTGAGGGAATTTCCTCTAAATAGCACAAACTTGGACTTAACTATGAACTGATTAGATTTTGGTGGTCAAAGGTAAAGGTCACTGTGACCTTGCATCTGTCTCATTCTTGAGAATGTAATACCTCCAGAAAACCTTAGGGAATTTGTTTACGTTTGACACAGTGACCTTGACCTTTGAAGACCAAAGGTCAAGGTCACTGTGACATGTTTTTGGCCATAACTCAAGAATTCTTACGCTAATTATGACAGTACTTAACACAAATGTCCAATGGGATGAAATAATGAAGTGATGACATTTTACACCCAAAACGTCAAAGGTCAAGTTCACCGTGACATCATAATGTTCTGTAAAAACACTTTTCAGGCCATTATTCAACGTCACATCCAGGGAACAGAAGGAGACATTTGGTCAGATACTGAATTGGTGACAGAAGGGCTCTTTAGGACTAAGTACATACAGTACATTTGTTCACAGTAATGAGCAGGTGAAATGTCTGTCTAGCTTACATATGAGGTGTCTCAAGATTTAGGAAAATACAATTTTATTGAACACAATAAAAGTATAATCTTAAAAACAACTGGCATTTATTGAACGAACGTCAGTTGACTAACACCCCTCCAGCTGATCTATGAGAAATGACACTACCTCCAGAGGGTCGGACTCATTCGTCCGTCTTTACCACCCCATGCAGGGCTGCAGGCTAACTTTTTTTAGTAGTAGCACTGTAGCCCTTAACTGAAAAATTTTAGGAGCAGAAGCAGAAAATTTAGGGGCACACCTTTAAACCTCCTGCAATGCAATTATTCACATTTTTGGCCATTTTAACTGTATCATAAACTATATGTAGTCTTCTACTGTATATTAACATTGGACTGTTTTAATAATTAAAGTATTTAGCATTACACAGACTTGTGGTCAGTGGGATGTGAGGATTCTTAAAGTAGCATCTGTACAGATGTGAAGCCCTGATTATATCTGACTGATCTTTAATGAAAGCTGTTGTCTTGTATTTTTTTTTCCCTCTGAAAACATTAACCTTGTAGTCAGACCACGGACGTAATTTGGGGGGAGGACACAGGGGACATGTCCCCTGCACTTTTTCAGACAGCAGTTTTGGTCCCCTGCAGTTTTTACCGTCCAAAAACAATGTTACGCGCCTATCACCGAGCACTAGGACCACACGGAAAACGGCCGCTCAAACTGAAGCCTGTTTCCCTTTAGAGGGCATGATGAGAAAGATACAAGGAGCACAGTGAACTGAATAGCAGTGATGGGAATAACGGCATTATAAAAAAACGGCGTTACTAACGGCGCTACTTTTTTCAGTAACGAGTAATCAAAACAAGTTACTGTCTCCCCCGTTATAACACCGTTACTCACAATAAAATGTGCCGTTACTTGGCTTTACTTGAGTTCACTGCAGTGGCTTTTCAGTTACTTTTTGGGGAAAGTAACGAGTAACTACAACTACTATTACTTTTTTGAAGTAACGTTCCCAACACTGCTGAGTAGTAACAATAGCAAACGAGCACAATGAACTGAAAAATAACACCAGAAAACTAGAAGGAGCACAATGAACTGAAAAGTACAATGGAGTATTAGGGACATATTGAATTTAAAAAAAAAACAAAAAACGGAGATTTCGAGAATAAAGTCATCCCGAGAAAAAGTTGTAATATTAGGAGAATAAAGTCGTAACTGAGAAAAAGTCATAATATTACGAGAATGAAGTCATAATTTAATGAGAAAAAAAGTAATAATATTATGAGAATAAAGTCGTAATATTATGCAGGCCTGGGGTGGCTAATCGGGGGGACCGGGACAATTCCCGGTGGGCCAGTCTGACGTTAGGGCCGCGAGGACCGGTGTTCAGTTATGTTTTTTATTGGGCCAGTGTTCAGTCATGGCACTGGGTATCACATATGCTGCTACCGCTATCCCTGGGCCGCCTTCACTGGCGCCCTCTGAGGTGGAGACACCGGCTCCGCGTGGCTGTGCAAGCTGCGCTCTGATTATGTGTGCATCTCCGGCGATGAATTTTGGAGTCGTTTACTGACACGCCTCTTCATTAACAAAGTGCACAGATGAAGGTGAAGTCTCTGCAGCAGCTGAATTGGTGAGGTGGAGACACCGGCTCCATGGTGCTCTGCAGTGGCGGTCTGATTATACGCACATCTCCAATGATTTGTGGAATCAACCACTGACACGCCTCCTCATCAGTAGAGTGGACGGAGAATGCCAAAGTCCCTGCAGCACCCAAGGTCGAGACAACGGCTCCACTGAGGTCAGCAGCTGCGTCTGACTACACATAGATCTTCAACCACCACCGTTCAAGTTAGTTAATTATCACGTCAATGAATTGTGTGGCGTTGTAACATAATTATATAATTTAAATAATAGTATGATGCAACGCCACATAACTGGGCAACTTTGTCTTGTAGCCCCTCAGAAGCAAGATCCAGCACCAAGCACCAGCCATGAGCCTACAAGTCCACAGTGAGCACTGCTTATTTGAACAGAATATAGATTCTGATATTGTTGAAAAGGATGTTGTGTTGTTAAGAATAATGTTGGAGATGTGCACTCATGTTGCAATAAATCTGCATTGTGAAGCAACCCTTACTTGCACTGAATTGGAAATGTTTTAGAAAAAGACACTGAATTACAAGGCTTTAGAGAACAGTGCGCTATTGTAGACTTAACATATAATAGGTCATGATCTAAAGTGGGCTGGTCTGAGGCATGAAACTCCAGGGCTGAAATGAGTCTCACTCCAGCCCTGCCTCCAAATGTGTGTGTTGAGGCAACAGACCTGAGACAAAGAGCAGCTGCCACAAGCAGGTTCATCCTCTAACCCATTCTGTTTGTCGTTGGTTATTTCCTTAAAAACTATGACTTTATTCTCATAACATTATGACTTTTTTCTCATTAAATTACGACTTTAGTCTCCTAATGTTATGACTTTTTCCTCAGTTACGACTTTATTCTCGAAATCTCCGATTTTTTTTTTTCCTTCAATGTGACCCTAATACTCTGTTGTAGAAAAGTAATGCCATTATAGAAAACTACTTGAACTACTAGAAAACGCAGGGAACTAAAGGGGGTGCTGTACCGGGACATAAGAGTTTGATTTTTATTTTAAAAGTTTATTTTTTTCATCCTTTGTTATATATTAACTGAAGGGGGTGCTGTACTAAGACATAAGAGATTGAGTTTTATTAAAACGTTTATTTTTGCATTCTTTGTTATATATTAGCAGAAGGACTGTTCACTTTATACATTTTGCTTTATTGCACAATCTTTATTGTTTCTACGCAGAATTTCTCAATTAATTTGATGGCCTGAACTGTACCTGTAATTAACTGAACCTTTTAATTATAGTAAAAGTATCTTAAAAAAGGTGTCTGTGAAATTTCTGTCTATGACAACTTTGTATTTAAAAAGCCTCTAGGCTGTAGTTTTATACATATTTTGAACTTCATATTGCTTTGAGGTGTAGGGCAGATATTCATTAATTCAAGCTTTATTTTAACTCGAAATTACACTGAGGGACACCCCTTATTTCCAGTCAAGTAATATCAGGGCACTGTTCAAGCAATAGGTGATAACACCTTTTTATTATTGCAGCTTATCAGGCCGTGCAGTCTAACAGGCTGAAAAATGTCTGAAAAATCAACAGAAGAAGTAATGCCTAATATATATAAGTTACAGTCCTTATTTACAAACATTTCTGTTTTTGAACACGTGTGGCCTGTTATATAGAGATGTATTAATGCATTTTTGTTCAATCACAAACAAAAGCTATATGTGGGATTTATATCTTGTTATCTGCAGGGACAGATGAGTAGGCACTGTTCATCAACTTATATGACAGCAGCAAAAGTTTAACGTTTCCAAGGCACCGGGTAAAACGGTCTCAAGGGCTGTCAATCAGTCGTTTGCAGTCCCTGCCCTTGCAGACTTTATGTTATGTCAGTAAATACGTCACACTACATACTGCTGAAGTTTGCGAGGGTTCAGTCCGCAAATCCACTGAGTGGACATTTGGATTCAGCTACCGACTTGACCGCAACTTGTCACCACCTCAGCGCCACGGCGCAGTTCATCTGGAACGAGCCCACTGATGAGTCAAGGTGACGTGATCCTCTCAGTTAATTAATCACTCACTCTCGGACTTTCCTCCTCTCACGCACATTAGCCTAAACTGGTGGACCCGCTCCCTCGTTATATAGCATGAAAAAAACGCCCACAAATTTGCAGGTTGCACACGAGCGAGTAGTTGTAAAAAGTAGGCTTCTGGCACTGAAAAAAAAAAACGGTTGCAAAATGTGAGGAAAAAATATATATATCAGCAGCAGCACCGCTCCTAGTTACATATAGGGGAAACACTGACACTGGGGAAAGCCCACACTTAAATGATGTAAAGATACGTAGAATATCATTGCCATGTCTGTACCAAATCATTTTTTCGCTAGTTCTGATTTCTGACCTTTCCCAATCTCTCTCTCTCTGTTTGTATGTATGTGTGTGTGTCTGTCTGTCTGTCTGTCTGTCTGTCTGTGTAGTCGCGTGCCTTTCTGGCTGAGTACTACCGTGAGCACAGCATGGACCTGCTGCGTCTGCTGAATCGGTTGGCCCAACCACTGCCGTCCTGGCTCCGCCAAGAACTCCAGAGCACAAGCTGGAGCTGAGGCCACAAGCTCTCACACACACACACACACACACACACACACACACACACACACACACACACACACACACCACAGAAAACCAAGACTGGAATCTGTGGATGAGCCAACACTTGGCTCTGGATTAGACTGGACTACCTGATCTGGAATCAACAGTAGCATACATTAAAAGAGCTACAAGGTTTTAGCTGATGTTACTGGTGCTCCTGTTCCATGGAAAAAAAGAAGACAGTACAACATGAGATCCTTCTTACAGAAGGATCCCAGGGGACTCTCCCTCCTACTCCTGATTTGGTGTCAACCTCCCTTGAGCACTGGGCAGCCCTCGGCCTCAGTCAGTGTGCGTTGATCAGGGGCTGACACTGTAACATATCAGTTTGCTGTGGATCCAGAGGACTGGGTGACCAGCAGGTTTGGGGCATAAAGACCAGGTCAGACAGCCTTAATAAGGGGAGATGTGGAGTGTATGACTGGATGCAGGACAAGCATGCACAAACACACACACGTCTCATCTCTCCACGAATGATTGATTGTAAAGCCTTTTCAAAAGCAGTTGTATATGTTAGGTTTGAGGGCAGCTGGGTAACAGAATGGCCATCAGCCTGAAGAAGACAGACAGTCGAAATGCTGACCGAGGTTTCTCTGTCTCGCGCACGCACGCACACACACACACATCCCCCTACCTGCAGGTTCAGCAGTCAGAGTGCTGCATTTCCTCTTATCCTCACAGTTTTCCTGTCTGATTACTGTAAGGAAAAACATTTCGCAATGAATTTAGGGACTATGATGACAGGTCGATGTAAATATCATGTGTTTAGATTTCGTACCTCACTAAAGCCCAGGTGTGGTTCAGGCTCTGCCTCACACTGACATCCTGTCAGTGAGCAGCTTTATTATACTTTGTGTATTCACCAAGTCAAAAATGGTTTTTGAATTATGAGACTGTTCTCCACATTGGCTAAGGTCTCCCTCCAGTCTGCAAGTTTTGTTAAATATAATAGCTTTTAACCTACAAAGCAGTGTTTTTAAAAAAAAATACCATAAATGTTTCGACAAATCAAAGGAAACACACAACATACAGGGAATGATATTCCTGGAAAAAAATTGAAATTAGAAAAACTGTTTTCCAGGCCTGAGTAGAATGAACCCAGTGTTTTGGAATAGTTTTTGGATATACATTGTTTTGGCAGTTGTTTAGAATATGTCATGTAAAACATGTCTAATGTCAGGTTCAGACTACACGAGATCAGCCAGATTTTAGCCCAATGCGGCGTTGTACGGTGTCTGCTCAGATTGTGAAAGACAATGAGTGTTGTATGCAGTAATCCATCTTTTTATCTCATGTAGTGTGTCATTGTAGAAGACAACCGATGCTGTGTCTGGGATGCCTCATGTAGTCTTGACAGAAAGTCTAGCATGTTTGATTTGCTTTTTGTCTTCTTCTGTCACAGCCATCACTGTCTTTATTTTTAATCCACTCCCGTCTGCCCTGTTAAAGTTAATGCATAGCGCTGTCATGTCAAACTCAACACTTCCTGTATCCGTCTAAAATTAAAAGGCCCTTATCATTTTGGTTGAGAGAATCTCCTTATTTTCTAAAAAAGCTTTTATTGTGAAACGTTTGCGGGAACTTGTGGAGGATTCAGTGACACATAGTTTGCATGGGGTAATTAAAATGTAGGTCCTGCCATGTGGTGGTGCTTTTTATGTTACTACAATAATATTTTGGCTGGCATATGAACAGCCATAGTGACTGAAATAATGGTAATAATAATAAAAATAGGAAAAGAAGAACCAGATGACATCACACATGTTGTGAAAGATGACCAGGGATGATTGGTTGTGGACCAACATGTAGTCTGTCGTGTCTGTAGGCCAAGTCCTGTCACAATTTCACGATTTTATGACTCTGTAACAGCCTAATCTGACACAGTGACTGTTAGAACAGACAAAAATATCGTGTAGTCTGAACATGGTATTACATTAGGCAAAATAACCTTCCTTGTATTACCTATATAAAATCCAGTGCTGCGCCGTGCGACTGTTGTAGATTTTAATATTAATGTTAATGTTAAGTAATGGTTGAAACCATATAGTCATTGGTTGAGACATCACCAGTATCACACCAGGCTCTCTACCAAAATGGTTGATGTTGTCAACTCTGGTCAGTGTGTTAATGGGGAAAAGCACTGAGACAACCAAAAGGCTGCTAAACAGACTGCCAGCTTTGGCACGTACTTCACGTCTGCTGTGGCCAGGCCAGATGATAAATCTTTTACACAGGGATGGAGCTATAGAGCCTACTAAGTCTTTTCTTCATGCTGCCTGTGCGTTTTTACACAGAACCAAACAATGACAGCATCATTCTGTGCCAGTGTGTGATTTTAGGCAGCATGCCAGCATCACGGAATCAAAAGAGGTGTGAGGCCTCTAGTGTGACATATAACATACGGGTTGGCACTTTCTAAACAACAACGATGTAACATGTCAATAACAATCATTTATCGTCCCTGTTATATGGCTCGTCGTCCACTCAGAGGGGAAGAAGCTCCCAGACCTAATTTTTTTCTCAATTTGCGGGAGTTTTCAGCTGTTACTCTTCTTCTTTGAGTTAGCTGCTACCTGCTAACAGCTACTTTTAAATCTCCTGTGGTGGGTCAAGTGCATAACACATTGTCAAAAGGCTGTCAGCCGTTTACACAGAAATCATTTTAGTGCTGTTAATACCTCCGATGCCATCTCAAAGGTGATACAACTTTGTCCACCCATTCTGCAATTGTGCCTTTTATACAGAACAGCACAGCGGCTTAACGGTGTGAAATTTCCACCTTGAAGAGACAGAATAAAAGGGGCTAATGTTACAGCTTTGTGTCAACTGTATGTGTAGACACAAAGACACTTAAGTCCATATTTTTGCTAAAAAGCTTGTCTTAAGGCATTGTATCCTGGAGTAGCGCCTTATGATCGCTATATAATTGAATTAATTTCTTTAAATTTTAAATAAAGTCACTGAAATGGTGTTAAATCTCATGGAAAAGCGTTAAAAATTAATCTGTAAAAAATTGGGATGCACGATATATATCAGGCTGATAAATTATCGGCTGGAAATGGGACATTTTTATAATTCTGCATTATTCCAATAACTGAAATTATAGCCAATAAATAGTGCCGATAATATGAAGCCACAATGCTTTCATTGACTAAACAAGGGCAGCAATCTACACACCCGACATAGTAAGTGGCAGTACATGTACCTTTAAACTTGGTTTGCAAGTGCCAATAAACACAGAGAAGAGGAAGAAGAGCAACAAATGCAGCACGCTGTCTAGAGGGCAAAACATGTCACGGTGTGGACGTCTACAGTTCCAGAGGAAGACAACAGGATTGTGCCAAGGGTCTGATCTCCGACCACCCAATACAGGTTAGATAGAGCCCAGAAGGACTGTCTCTAGAGTGTTAGCACGAGCTAATTAGCAACAGCGGCTTACATCCAACATTAAGATTTTAAAAGGCTCGACTCTGTTGCTAAATTTTTGAATAACCGCTAGCCATGTAATGCTTATTTTTACCTACCAGTGTGGAGCACGTCTCTGGCGCGTGCGTGCATGCGTGAGATGCAGCTGCTTGTTTGTCTTAGTTGAGGGTTAATGTGTGAGATGAATCAATACTGCATAGCAATTCTGCTTGGTAGTTGTAGGATAGTCTATTGTGGGACGGTGAGACGGGTGCCTGGGTGTGTTCATTAAAATGTTGTGTGACGATATAAACATTTCATACAACAGGTGTGACCTGCCGATGCACATTCAACCCGTTAATATGAGTCAGCTGTCACTGTCAGTGGAGACACCACTTTGCAGTTTAGTTTGTACACTTGACTGATACACCAGAAAATTACACAGTAACACTGGGCTTCATAATTTCCCTCTCTCTTACCGTTAACTTTAAATTTCATACTGATTAAAAGTCAATTTACTTTCACCTCCTTGTATTTATTTTGTTCATCTACAGTATATGGTTATATGGGAGCAAGGGCGTTGAGGGTACGCCATTTGACAATCCCCCAGAAAATCCTCAGCCTAATTATAGCAGGTATAGAAGAGTCAGAACTGTTCTTTGTTTTTGTTGTGTTAACAATTGTAATGTCAGGTGTATATGGTCTGATCAGGGCTATATTAAATAATATTTTCTCACTACATCTAAGCCTTTCTTACCCTCAGGTGTACATAAACCACAGGCTATACACCTCTTTTTAAAATACAAAAATGTGAAATTGTTGGTTATCGTATCAGTTATCGGCCACAAGAAGCAGGTAATTATCGGTTATCAGTATCCGTTGAAACATCCATATCTGTGCATCCCCGTAAAAATATGTGGGAACCCTGAACATATTGCTGAGCAAAGGTTGTGTCGTATGACTACATTTTTTGTCATTTGAGCAATGTAACTTTTTTTAAACACATTTCATTGCATAAATACTGGAAGAAGATACTAGCATCACAGATAATGTTTTTTAAACACAGAGCCAGACATCCCTAGTAAATTGACTTGGACATAAAGAATAAAGAGTGAATTCAACCAGCTTTTGACAGAGGCGACAGTGTTTTGTGGTCTAAATTGTTTTATTTTGTCATCAATCATAAAGTGTTTTCACCATTTGAATAGTGAAAAATAGTGAAGCAGTTGCACAGGCATCCTGACATGATGTGATCATGAGACACAGTCCTGGACCAGAGTGAATTCAAACCTAGTGTGGCTTTGTGTTAGACTGAGGGGCAGAGAAGCACCATAGGAAGAGAAAAGGATAAAAACAAAAACATCACATTAACACAGAATGCTAGATACACTTCATCCCCCACACACACTAACAGTAACAGTAACCCACGAATGTCATGGGACAAGAGAACAAATACTAGAGACATATGACTATATGGAGACAAATCAGAAGCTGCTGTCTTATCTTCTGTTTGTTTTGTATAAATGTCCAAAAGGCCAACACTGTATCATCTCTAATAAACACGTGGAGAGGTTGGAAATGATGCCTGATGCATCTTTTGTACCTCACTCACCCCAGTGTTATGTTTATGACAAAAGAAATATTCAACCATGATCCAACAGGCTCATCCAAACCACATGCAGGAAGAGGAAGCGCACGTTTGTATGAATCTATTTGAAGAAAGCTCAGTACTGTCAGCAATAAGGTTAAGAGGAGAAGTCGTGGCATCATATTGTGTCATATCACTGGGGAACTTAACATACGCAGTAAAATCTTGTCTGCACCTTCCAAATGGCTCAATAGCTGTAACTTTATCAAAGAACACTGGGATCATTGATCCACTTCACTCCGTACGTTTACATGCACACTTAAGTGGAGCATTTAATTGGACTGCTGTCCTTGTTCCAGTATACAAGCACCGGAGGGGAATGGATTTATGTCTCTGCTAGGATGGGTGGTGATATGCCCCCTTTCACCTAGTTAGTACTGGACCTTTTTCCAGTTGATCCATTATTTCACAGATCAAACAATCGAAAAACAAGTTGGCTACAATTTGCTAGCAGCAAACTGGTACCATGATGGACAACTTTACAGCTCTGTACATTTTGTCCATCCAAAAACACACAGAAGAAGAAGATGGTAACAACATGGAGAAATCTACATCCAAAACCTGTTACGCATTTAATGATATTCAACTCCTGGTTAAATTGTGGAGCGCCTTAGCCAGTTTGGGACCAATTGACTGTATACATGTAAGAGTAATTCAACTCCCAATTGCATTATCTGAGTGTGTTAGTCCAACTTTGAGAAATTTAACTTAATACAAATTCAGTCATACTAACATGTTTACATGTATTTTAAAGTCCGGTTTCAGTCGGACCAACTCAATAAATCCATTTTCTCTAATGTCATGTAAACAAATTACTGATGCATCTGCAGTCTTACACATATTTCGAAAGATATGGATGAGAATTACATTTGAGTGTACCTAAAAATTTCTATCAGATTCAGTGCGCCCAAAGTAGGCTTAAAATAGCACACCAAAAAACCACCTAATCGGACACCACCCCTTTATCCATAGCGCCATCTGCTGTAACCCTGAACATGGCAGCTCAGGTACATTGCACATGTGTCATGCCCCATAGCTCCTATGGGGTCAAAGAACATGTCCCAGCCTCCTTTGAATAGCCTTAAAGGAAATGGCCACTTTAGAATGAAAATACAGACAGTACTTACTGACCCTCATGCCGACAAGAAGTCCAGTGTAGTTTTTTAATCCACAGAACTTGTTCGGGGTATCGGAGGATAACAGCCAGTTGAATTTTTCCATACACTTGAAGTACATGGAACCCACATTTTGAAAATGTAATAAAACTCCGCTAATGCATTTCAAAAACATCAGAACGGCTCATCCGTCGTAATCCAAGTGCTCTGAAGCATGCAAAATTGACTTGAAAAGACATAATTTACGCCACTTTTATAGCATCATTTCTCACTTTGGTCAGTTAGCCTGTCCTGCAGGCGTGCTGTGTTTACATGGCAACTCGTGCAAGACTAGCTGATGGCTAGTGGTGGTGCTAGTTCTCGAGTCTCGCGCGAGTTGCCATGTAAACACAGCTCCTGATGGCTGTTCCTTCGGTTTGTGAGTGTTCAAAGCAGGTGGCACCTTGTAGCCTCGGCCACCAGTGTGTGAACTGGTGAAAGTGGCATATATTGTGAAGCGCTTTGAGTGGTCGGACTAGAAAGGCCCTATATACTGTAAGTGCAGGTCCGTTGCTAATAAAAAAGTTATAATGAATATTGATCCCATTCCCTATTTTTCACCTCAAATACATGCACACGCACGCACGCACGCACGCACGTACGCACGCATAAAAGAACAGCTCTAATAAAGAAAACTCATCAATTGTGGTGCTCATTGGCTGTTGGTGGAATGACTGAATTTGTTTTTCGGAGGCAACATCCAACATCTTCATCTGCAGGTTTACACCGCTGCTGCTGTTACCTCACTCCTGTTCAGGTTGGCATCCATAAAGCACCAGTCACGGCGTACGAATGATCAGGTGTTGATAAATGTGGCGGCTGAAAACAATCGTAATTTGAATACCACGCCCCTATATATTCACGGTTTAGAGGCCTGGCCCCGAGAGTTGACAACTTGGAGATGCAGAAATCGAGCAAGAAGAGAAACTTCTCAGACGCCAAAATCGAGACCATAACGTTGGAAGTCCAAAGAAACAAATTAGTTCTGTTTGGAAGGCTTAAAAGTGGCTTCAAAGGAAGTCAGAAGGCAGCAGTGTGGAAAGAACTCACTGCTGCAGTCAACAGCGTTGGCGTTGACAAGAGAATTCCAGCTGAGGTTTGAATATTTAACTTATACATCCGTGGTATTGCACAAGTCATATAAAATATATAAAAGCTTATCGCCATTTCACCTTTAAAATTAGGTCAAGAAAAAGTGGTCAGATCTGAAAATCGCCACTAAAAGACGTGTTGCTGCTCTTAAGCGCAGCAGCACCCAGACTGGAGGAGGCCAGCCGGATCCCAGCCTGGCACTGACCTAGACTGGGGAGCGAGTGGCAGCGCTTATGGGGTCTCCTTCGATTTCAGGCTTAAGTGGCGGAGGAGACACTGGCGCACCACCTGTGTCTAAGCCAGATAATGGTAAATATTAAAATGTGCCCCAATCATAAGAAATACACCTCTGCAGAGTTCATTTGACTGTTTTCAATTTATTAGGATAGCTCCTTTCGATGTAGAATTTTACAAAGTAACACTTTTTTTTTTCATTTTTCTCAGACGAAGAGCCAGGTACCAATGCTGGGCCCTCAGCCGCACAAAGTGGCCTGGAGCCAGCTGCAGGAGGAGTTCGGTGAGGCCATGGAGGAAGACTATCGATCGGCTCCAAAGAGGTTCTGGAAAACCGTCCGGCGCCTCAGGGGGGGAAGGCGGCAACTTGCTCACACTGTTTACAGTGGGGGCGGGGAGCTGCTGACGTCAACTGGGGACATTGTCGGGCGGTGGAAGGAATACTTTGAGGAGCTCCTCAATCCCACCAACACGTATTACAGTGAGGAAACAGAGACGGGGGTCTCGGGGGTGGGTCGTCCAATTTCTGGGGCAGAAGTTGCTGAGATAGTGAAACAACTCCGAGGCGGCGGAGCCCCGGGGGTGGATGAGATTCGTCCTGGATATCTCAAGGCTCTGGATGTTGTAGGGCTGTCCTGGCTGACACGCCTCTGCAACATTGCGTGGACATCGGGGGCAGTGCCTCTGGAGTGGCAGACCGGGGTGGTGGTCCCCATTTTCAAGAAAGGGGACCAGAGGGTGTGTTCCAACTACAGGGGGATCACACTCCTCAGCCTACCCGGTAAGGTCTACTCCAGGGTGCTGGAGAAGAGGGTCCAGTCGACAGTTGAACCTCAGATTGAGGAGGAGCAATGTGGTTTTCGTCCCGGACGCGGAACCGTGGACCAGCTCTTTACCCTCGCCAGGGTGCTGGAGGGGGCATGGGAGTTTGCCCAACCAGTCCACATTTGTTTTGTGGATTTGGAGAAGGCTTACGACCCTGTCCCCAGGGGCATCCTGTGGGGGGTGCTCCGGGAGTATGGGGTTGGTGGCCCCTTGCTAAGGGCCATCCAGTCCCTGTACTGAAGGAGCATGAGTCTGGTTCGCGTGGCTGGCAGTAAGTCGGACCTGTTCCCGGTGAGGGTTGGACTCCGCCAAGGCTGCCCTTTGTCACCGGTTCTGTTCATAACTTTTATGGACAGAATTTCTAGGTGCAGCCGAGTGGTGGAGGGTGTCAGGTTCGGTGATGGGAGGATCTCGTCCCTGCTTTTTGTGGATGACATGGTCCTCCTAGCTCCATCGAACAGTGACCTCCAGCTCTCGCTGGGGCGGTTTGCAGCCGAGTGTGAAGCGGCTGGGATGAGAATCAGCACCTCCAAGTCTGAGGCCATGGTCCTCAGCCGGAAAAGGGTGGAATACCCACTCCAGGTCAGGGGGGAGGTCCTTCCTCAGGTGGAGGAGTTTAAGTATCTCGGGATCTTGTTCACGAATGAGGGTAGGATGGAGCGGGAGATTGACAGGCGGATTGGGGTGGCGTCAGCAGTGATGCAGGCGCTTAACCGGTCCGCTGTGGTGAAGAGGGAGCTTAGCCAGAAAGCGAAGCTCTCAATTTACCGGTCGATCTACGTTCCAGCCCTCACCTATGGTCACGAGCTCTGGGTAGTGACCGAAAGAATGAGATCGCGAGTACAAGCGGCCGAAATGAGTTTCCTCCGCAGGGTGGCTGGGCTCAGCCTTAGGGATAGGGTGAGGAGCTCAGACATCTGGGAGGGACTCGGAGTAGAACCGCTGCTCCTCCACATCAAGAGGAGCCAGTTGAGGTGGTTCGGGCATCTGGTAAGGATGCCTTCCGGACGCCTCCCTTGGGAGGTGTTTCGGGCATGTCCAACCGGGAGGAGACCTCGGGGCCGCCCCAGAACACGCTGGAGGGACTACATCACCTGGCTGGCCTGGGAACGCCTCGGGGTTCCCGCGGAAGAGCTGACGGAAGTGGCGGGGGAGAGGACTGTCTGGGCTTCTTTGCTGAGGCTGCTGCCCCCGCGACCCGGACCCGGATAAGCGGAGGACAACGAATACGAGTACGAGTACTTTTTTTTTTTTCATTTTTCTCAGACAAAGAGCCAGGTACCAATGCTGGGCCCTCAGCCACACAAAGCGGCCTGGAGCCAGCTGCACAGTCAGACCACCAGCTGTGAGAGAGCGCCCGTGCCCTCCGCCCCCCATGCTGGTCCACCACCACGACCCTGGATCCTGACTACAGAAGTCCTGGAAAAACAGGCAGAAATCTGTCGGTCAATGGCAGAAATAAATCGGTCTCTGGTAGCAATAAATGAAACATTAAAAGAGATGAATGAAAACCTCAAAAGAGTATCAAATAAATAAAATAAATCACTCAATGTTGTGCAGTGTTTTTCTCGTTCTGAATAGTTTACTTGCTGGACGTGAGTATTTCATACTTCACATTTTAGAAGCAGTGAATGATGTCCTGTCTCCTCCTTATAGCTCTCAGGTGGGGCTGTGCCGGACAGGGCTCTCTGGGCATGGGCTCATGTGGCTGCGCTGGGGCCTCAAATGGCACGTGGTGATTCTGTGCAATATTGTGAAGAATCCCACATGCCAAAATGATGTCACACACCTTTTCAGGTGTAAATCAGGTTATTTTTTGGTGCACGCCATTTTCAGCTTTTGGGCGCACGTACACTTTTAGTATGGATCCTACACAGTGTTTTATAAATGAGGCCCCTGGTCAGTTGCAGGGTTGGCCAGTGGAGGAAGGAGGTACTCGGTGAGGGGATAGCCTTTGTCACCTAGTAAATGAATCACACAAAAATGTTAGTCATTTGAATACTTAAAATATTACTTTAATGCAGTTACCCACTGAGGAGTTGACTTCGGCCCTGCAGTGCGCCCTCCTGTAGCCGCGTCCCCACGCTGCTGCTTTGAAATATGTAGGAGTCGTGCATCCCCCCCAGGCCACCGAGCTACCATGTTCAGGAGGGATAGACCGGCATCACAGATCACCTGAACATTTCTTGAGTGATAGTTTTTGCGATTGATGAATGTGTAATCATTTGTGGATGCTGTCTTCAGATGCACATGGGTACAATCAATCGCACCTATCACATTAAGAAATTCAGCAATCTCATAAAAATCCCTTTTAATCATAGTTTGCTGAGCATCAGTTTATGGGAATGAAATATACCATTTGGAAAGGGACTTTATAGCCGTCAAGACTACTGGTATGGTTCGGCTGATGGAGGGCTGTGAAATGCCGGACCTATCCCCGATCTCCCGCTGAAAGGTCTCAGTGGCCAAAACCCCCAATGTGGAGAGCACCTGCACCAGCACAGGTATTGCATTTGAGCGTCTGGTCTCTCTCTTCAATTGTGGTTCCAAAGTCTGGCATAAATGGAAGAGGAGATGGCATGGGAGACGAAAGCGACTCATAAGCCATTCGTCACTTTCTTGAAAAAGATCTCTACGGTCTCGAAAAACCCTCTCGCGTCTTACAGGCGTGTAGAGGTCTTCTAGTAAAGCCAGGTCTGCCATTGCCAAGGTTTAATGACTGTCCAAGCTCTTGTTTAAATAGCTGACTGAATAAGCATCTGACCTATCACACTGCAAATCAGTTAGGCTACCCATTGTCTGGCAAATAGGCTGTCTCAAAATGAAAGGGAAATTAATCTTACAACATAGGCTACATATTTTTAAGTGATGAATATGTGGCTGTATATGCTTTATTATTATTATTATTATTATTACTATTACTGTTATTATTATTATTATTATTATTATTATTATTATTATTATTATTAACAACAACACCGCATTAGTATGATCTAATAACAATTATCCGACACAGCCACACACTGCACTGCAAGTCCACACCGATTTCAAATTTGTGTACATGAGCTGAGACCTGGCGTGAGATTTGATCGTACCCTACACTAACATCCAAATTGATAAATGCCGAATGCCCACTATTCTGGCGTACGTTCGTTTGATAAATGAGGGCCTGTGTGTCTAAATAGCTCTCCCTTGTGGACAGTCTGCAGCCTGCCAAATGTGAACCTGTGGATGGTGCGTGAGATCATGAGGATCTTACAAGTCAGTCATGAGGTGTTTTTTAGTTGATGTGTTTTCACACAAACATAGCACACTAACATAATGAAGGGAGAATTCTGTGAGGTGTTTTGAATCAAAGGGGGAACGGAACGATGGTCTCTCCATCCTCACACACTGGGGTTGATGGTTGCAGGCAGATAACTTTGTACAGAAACACACAGAGCTGCTCCAAGAAAATCTTAGCCTTAATCTGTGCACAGCTGTCAGCCACCCCTGCTCAACACACACACACACACACACACACACACACACTCTCCTCTCACAGAGGCAATAAGATGATTCTTTATATCCCCACACAACTTGCAGTACAACACAACTTTAATCTCCACTGGGGTCATAAATCATGTTTCAAAGATAATCCACAGTAACAAATGTTCTAAACATTAAAGGTCCAGTGTCAGATGTCCAGACATCTAGTGGTGACGACTGCAGATCGCAACCAGCTGAATCTTCTCCTGATTAGAATTCCTTCAGTGTTCATTGTTCAGAGGTCTCTTCCTGTTACATAAAAAAATGGACCAGGCGATTAAAACCAAGCAGCAGCCTCTGAGACTGTCAAATGATACCGACCCAAAGTACCAATAACTGCAGTTCATTGTCTAACTTGAGGCTGGCTTCAAATCTCCATCGACCCCCATGTTAAAATGTCCAACTTTACAGCAGAAATAAATATGTTTACAGCCTGGTACAACAAACTGTTTTGATCTCTAAAGCTAATTTCAACATTCATAACAATTGTATAGTGCTTTTCCAGTCTTCCAAACACTCAAAATCCTTTTACGCTACATGTCACCTTTACCCATTCACACACATATTTACACACTGGTGGCTGTATGGAGCTTTATCCCTAACTTTATTCAAGAGAGTGGTCTATCAGTTTGAGAGCATTATTTATTGATTTCACGTTCAAAAACCCTGCCCTCGCACTCAGATAGCCTCTGCTTGCACTTGGATCTACTCTGTTTCTGCTCAAACTGTGTGCTCGCACTCAGATACCATGTTACTCGCACTCAGATACCATGTTGCTCGCACAGATTTCCTGCTCGAGCTTCGGCTTTTCTCCTTGCGCTCAAACTGTTTCTGTGCGCTTGTGGAATTTCTGCTCTCAGATTTCTGCCCTGCGCTTGGATTTTTTTGTGTAACAACCCTGTCAAAATCCCCCAACCAATAGAACACCAGATTTACTGTTGACCAATGAAATGATCTCGCTTTAGAGCATCCTGTTCGGGCGGGTACTCTTTAACCGGGTTCATCCACTCCGACCCTCCAGGGCTTTATTAAATGTTCTTCCCTTGCTTTCTTTACCACTTTTGGAATAAAGGGACTGTTAATTTACGCACGTGCGCCATAGATATATATATATATATATATATATATATATATATATACACACACACACACACACACACACACACACATATACATATACAGTACAGGCCAAAAGTTTGGACACACCTTCTCATTCAATGCGTTTTATTTATTTTCATGACTATTTACATTGTAGATTCTCACTGAAGGCATCAAAACTATGAATGAACACATGTGGAGTTATGTACTTAACAAAAAAAGGTGAAATAACTGAAAACATGTTTTATATTCTAGTTTCTTCAAAATAGCCACCCTTTGCTCTGATTACTGCTTTGCACACTCTTGGCATTCTCTCCATGAGCTTCAAGAGGTAGTCACCTGAAATGGTTTCCACTTCACAGGTGTGCCTTATCAGGGTTAATTAGTGGAATTTCTTGCTTTATCAATGGGGTTGGGACCATCAGTTGTGTTGTGCAGAAGTCAGGTTAATACACAGCCGACAGCCCTATTGGACAACTGTTAAAATTCATATTATGGCAAGAACCAATCAGCTAACTAAAGAAAAACGAGTGGCCATCATTACTTTAAGAAATGAAGGTCAGTCAGTCCGGAAAATTGCAAAAACTTTAAATGTGTCCCCAAGTGGAGTCGCAAAAACCATCAAGCGCTACAACCAAACTGGCACACATGAGGACCGACCCAGGAAAGGAAGACCAAGAGTCACCTCTGCTTCTGAGGATAAGTTCATCCGAGTCACCAGCCTCAGAAATGGCAAGTTAACAGCAGCTCAGATCAGAGACCAGATGAATGCCACACAGAGTTCTAGCAGCAGACCCATCTCTAGAACAACTGTTAAGAGGAGACTGCGCCAATCAGGCCTTGATGGTCAAATAGCTGCTAGGAAACCACTGCTAAGGAGAGGCAACAAGCAGAAGAGATTTGTTTGGGCCAAGAAACACAAGGAATGGACATTAGACCAGTGGAAATCTGTGCTTTGGTCTGATGAGTCCAAATTTGAGATCTTTGGTTCCAACCGCCGTGTCTTTGTGAGACGCAGAAAAGGTGAACGGATGGATTCCACATGCCTGGTTCCCACTGTGAAGCATGGAGGAGGAGGTGTGATGGTGTGGGGGTGTTTTGCTGGTGACACTGTTGGGGATTTATTCAAAATTGAAGGCACACTGAACCAGCATGGCTACCACAGCATCCTGCAGCGACATGCCATCCCATCCGGTTTGCGTTTAGTTGGACGATCATTTATTTTTCAACAGGACAATGACCCCAAACACATCTCCAGGCTGTGTAAGGGCTATTTGACCAAGAAGGAGAGTGATGGAGTGCTGCGGCAGATGACCTGGCCTCCACAGTCACCGGACCTGAACCCAATCCAGATGGTTTGGGGTGAGCTGGACCGCAGAGTGAAGGCAACGGGGCCAACAAGTGCTAAACACCTCTGGGAACTCCTTCAAGACTGTTGGAAAACCATTTCAGGTGACTACCTCTTGAAGCTCATGGAGAGAATGCCAAGAGTGTGCAAAGCAGTAATCAGAGCAAAGGGTGGCTATTTTGAAGAAACTAGAATATAAAACATGTTTTCAGTTATTTCACCTTTTTTTGTTAAGTACATAACTCCACATGTGTTCATTCATAGTTTTGATGCCTTCAGTGAGAATCTACAATGTAAATAGTCATGAAAATAAAGAAAACGCATTGAATGAGAAGGTGTGTCCAAACTTTTGGCCTGTACTGTACATATATATATATATATATATATATATATATATATATATATATATATATATATATATATATATATACCTATATATACAACAGTTAGTTCCGACCGAGTAATTTGATTGGACGAGAGGCATTCCATGAGTACTGATATAGAGTATAACATCACTGGGACATGTAACAGTAAAATCACTCCGCTCACAGGTGTTGTAAATATAAATACAACCGTTAATTAACCAGCTGTCACACTTGCTACATTGACGCAAACTGACACTGTAGTGTTACACCAAGAAGATGGATATTTTCCCCAAAATTACATTTGAATTAATTTATGAGTGGTCGTCAGGAGAGGACAAGGAAAAGGAAAGCCAGGACTCTTCAGTGCAGACCTCCAGGTGTGTTTGAATCCAGCCTTGCCACCATCCAGGTTTGCCAGCGTTTCATCAGCCGAATTGGACGAAGTTACACAGTTGCAGATCAATGTAAATACAAAGTAGCTTGTGAGTTCCTGGCGTGTGTGCTGCGTTGCCTGGCAACAGACCAGGGGAACTGTTTTTTTTTTTTTCGCGGAGCTACATAACATACTTAAATAATTTATTTCATCACCTTTTGTTAACATTTCCTTACTCAGCATTGCTGTTTAAGCTGTTGCTGAACTGATGCATAAAAGCAATATCACACTCGAGGTCGCGATGTTGTACTGTATTTCGTCACGGCTGTAACTGTCTTCGGCCGAATCATAGCCATATACAGTACAACATCACTCCCTCTCGTGAGATATTGCTTAAATATATATATAGATATATATATATAAGGGATAATGTATAGTGAGCCGGTGACTGTTGAAAAATAACTCCCAACAGGGGAAGAGGGTGGGAGTGGATGAACCCGGTTAAAGAGTACCCGCCCGGACGGGACACTCTAAAACTAAAGCGAGCGCGCCTGCAAGGAGGCAGAGATCATTTCATTGGTCAACAGTAAATCTATTATTCTATTGTTTGGGGGATTCTGACAGGGTTGTTACACAAAAAAATCCAAGCGCAGGGCAGAAATCTGAGAGCAGAAATTCCGCGAGCGCACAGAAACAGTTTGAGCGCGAGGAGAAAAGCCGAAGCTCGAGCAGGAAATCTGTGCGAGCAACATGG
Organism: Epinephelus lanceolatus; assembly: GCF_041903045.1. Taxonomy (NCBI): domain Eukaryota; kingdom Metazoa; phylum Chordata; class Actinopteri; order Perciformes; family Serranidae; genus Epinephelus; species Epinephelus lanceolatus. The sequence goes on from NC_135750.1 coordinate 42,696,204, forward strand.
TATCTGAGTGCGAGCACACAGTTTGAGCAGAAACAGAGTAGATCCAAGCGCAAGCAGAGGCTATTTGAGTGCGAGGGCAGGGTTTTTGAACGTGAAATCAATAAATAATGCTCTCAAACTGATAGACCACTCTCTTGAATAAAGATAGGGATAAAGCTCCATATGGCTGAGGCTACCATACATGGTAAGTAAGTAAGTAAAGTTTATTTGTAGAGCACCTTTCACAGACAACCAAGTCACAAAGTGCTTTCCAATAAAAATAAAGAACAAAACAGAACAAGGCAAGCACATAGTTACAAAACAATAACATATAAAAACATATAAAAACAAAAACATAAAATACTTGAAGCAAGAAACAAAACAATCACATCATAGATACAGATATATCACAGACAGTTATAACAAACAATAATGTGTCATAAAAACACATAGTAATGTAGAATAAGTTAACTAAAAGCTTATCTGAATAATAAAGTTTTAAGATGTTTTCTAAATGTGTCATATGATGCTGCTGGTGCCACCTGTTACTCGGTAGTTTATTATTTATTTTATTTTCTCCCTCGCTTTATTTTATTTACTCCCTCGCTTGGGGCAGTAACTCTCCCCCAACCCGGAGAGGGCAGTCCACCTATTTCCAGCAGAGAACCATGGCCTCAGATTTGGAGGTGATGACTCTCTTCCCGACTGCTTCACACTTGGCTGCAAACTGCCCCAGTGCATGCTGGAGGTCACAGTGTGATGAAGCCATCAGAACCACATCATCTGCGAAAAGCAGAGATGCAATTCCCTTCTTCTCCCTGGCTGCGCCTCGAGATCCTGTTCATGAAAATCACAAACAAGATCAGTGACAAGACCCTGGCAGAGGCCAACACCCACAGAGAACGTGTTTGACTTTACGCCAAGTATGCAGACACAGCTCTAACTTTGGTCATACAGGGACCAGATGGCTCATAGCAGAGAGCCTTGTACCCTGTACTCCTGCAGTACCCCCCCCCCCCCCCCCGGGGACGCAGTCATAAGCCTTCTCCAAGTCCACAAAGCACATGTATACTGGATTGAAAGGGTAAAGAGCTGGTCCATTGTTTCACGTCCAGGATGCAATCCGCATTGCTCCTCCTGAATCCCAGGTTCGACAATCTGTTGGAGCCTCCTTTCCAGCACCGTGGAGTAAACTTTGCCTGAGTGGCAGTGTAGTTGGAGCACACTCTCCGGTCACCTTTTTTAAAAATGGGAACCACCACCACGGTCTGCCACTCTGCAGGCACTGTATCTGACCTCCATGTGACACTGAAAAGGTGTCAGCCAAGACAGCCCAACAGTGTCCAGAGCCTTCATCATCTCAGGACAAATCTCATCCACACCCTGCGCCTTGCTGCTCAGGAGCTTTTTAACAACCTCAGCAACCTCTGCCAAGGATATGGGCGAGAGTTCCCCGAGTGTTCAGGCTCTACCTCCTCTACGGTGGATGTGACGGCCACAAAGTTGATAATCGATCTTTGGCCAAGGGTGTTCTGGTACCAGGTACACTTATGAACCTCCCTGTGCTTGAACATGGTGTTTGTTAAGGCCAATTCATGACTCGCACAGAAGTCCAATAAAGATCACTCAAGTTCAGACAGACAGGCCGTTCCTCCCAGTCACCCCCCTCCACGTTTCTACGTCATTGCCCACGTGAGCGTTGAAGTCCCCCAGGAGAACTATGGAGTCCCCAGCCAGCACTCTTTCCAGGATGCCGCCAAGAGACTCCAAGAAGGTTGGGTACTCCGTACTGCTATTCGGTGCATATGCACAAACAACAGTCAGAGACCTACTCTTTGCAACCCGCAGTTGCATCGAGGCAACCTTCTCCTTCTCTGGGGAGAACCCCAACACGGCGGCAGTCAGCCGGGGGCTTGTGAGTATCCCCACACCCGCTTGGCGCCTCTCACCCTGGGCAACTCCAGAAAAGGCGAGAGTCCAGCCCCTCTCCAGGAGTTTGGTTCCGGACTATATCTAGTTGGTACTGCTCCACCTCCCACATCAGCTCCGGCTCCTTCCCCACCAGAGAGGTGACATTCCATGTCCCCAGAGCCAGTCCGCAATGCCAGGAATCAGCACGCTCGTGGCCCTGCCCCTGACTACCACCCGACACACAATGCACCCGACCCCGATGCCAGTCCCTGCAGGTGGTGGGCCCACAGGGTGGTGGTCCCATGTAACTCATTCGGGATGAGCCTGACTGGGCCACATGGCCCAAGGCCCAGCCACCAGATGCTTGCCGGCGAACTCTCCCCCCAGGTCTGGCTCCAGAAGGGGGCCCTGGAGTCCCCATACCGGGCAAGGTACTCTTTCCCCGAATGTGCCATGTCATCAAGGTCTGTTTGAACCGTTCTTTTTTTATTTTTTTATTTTTTTTATTTAACAACATAAAACTTCAACAAAGACAATACATATTCTTACAACATAAACTTACAATAAAACCACACATATCCAACAATATAGAACAAAACAAAACAACACATATCCAACAACACATAACTACAACAAAACAACACATACAGTTACACATAAAAATACGTGCATACCTCATCTTTGATACATGAACCAAAAATGTATGTCTTTTAACTCAAAAAAGTTTGCTCTATAGCAGCTAAAAAGTTAATTAAACTAGGCTATATTAAATTTTCATCCCAAGTTTTTGATATTGCTAAGACGTCCCATCTCTTTATATCTGCACTGTTTCCCTTAGTTTTCAACATAATCTTTCTTAGCAAATAATGATGTAAGGTATGTTATAAAATTTCTTAAAGTAATCCTTTTTTGAGTTTTAAATATGAAGGCTTTTCCGAGCAGCACAATAGTATTTAACAGCATATTTTGTTCTTCTTGAAAACCCCAAATAATATTAATGGGGGATAATGATAAAACAAGTCCTTGCTCGGATAACCAAACTGCCAGCTGATACCAAAAGAGAGCAACGTCTGGACAATACCAAAATAAATGCAAAATGTCTTCCTCCTCATCTCCACAAAATCTACATGTATTGTCATCTGTTATTCTCCATATTTTAAGCATCTTTCTTGTTGCTAATATTTTATAGAAAATTTTTAACTGAAAAACCCATAAATAAGTTAAACAAGATGATTTATAAATGTTTCTAAAAAAGTTCAACCAAGGAAGTGGAGTATCAAAAATATTTTTCCAATATGCTTGAAAATAATATGGGTGAGCTACTATTTTTTGGAAGACACAAAGAAATTATACATGTCAGAATTAATCTTCCCTTGCCCCAACCATTTAACATTCTTAATACATGGGCGGCAAACACCTAAATCTTCCTGAGGTTTTCCAACCTTTAATCGCCAAGACGAGGGAATTGCAGAGAGTAACTGCATATAGCTCAATTTTGAGCAAACATCCCCATATTTAGAAACTAACAATTCAAAAGTAAAAAATTCTCCTTCACTATTCACTAAATCATTAACAAGATAAATATAATTATCTAAAAATATTTGCCAATTAACAGGCTTTCTCTCTATACAGATATTTTCATTTAGCCATAACATCTGTTGTCTGATCTCTGATGAATTATTTGGCAGAAAAAACTGAAATTGAAGCCACAGAGACAGTGAATTTCTAAAAAAGATAGAAAGATTAGGGAAAAAAGTACTTAAGCGTACCATTGAGGCAGGACATAATTGAAAGAATGGATATAATTTTCCAATCGATGGACCGCACTGAGCTAGAAATAGCTTGGATGATTATTATATAATTGTTGTATCCATGCAGCTTTTAAAGTAAAATCAAGTGCTGCAAGACTTTTTAATCCCAGGCCTCCATTCTCACACGTATTATACAAAAAATTACATTTAATTTTGTCAGTTTTACGGCTCCAAATGAAATTAAAAATTCTTTTTTCATAAGTTTTTAAAAAAGTTGCATCAGGAGAAGGCAGAACCTGCAAAAGATAAGTAAATTGTGAAAGTACCAGTGAATTAATTACAGTAATTTTTCCATAAATAGAGAGATATTTACCTCTCCAAGCCTGGAGAATTCTGTCCACTTTTTTAAGCTTTAGATCAAAATTAATTTTCACAAGAAGGTTTTTATCGGCTGGTATATATATTCCTAATAGGTTCACGGGGCCATCAGAGCATTTTACAGGGACCCTACAGGAAACTTGAAAATCTGTTTTCTTCAAAGATCCAATTTTGAGGAGAGAGCATTTCTCATAATTTGGTTTCAATCCTGATAAAGAGGCAAAAAGATCTAATTCTAAAATAAGGGAGTCTAAAGAACGACAATCCGCTTTTACATGAAAGGAAGCATCATCCGCGTAAAATGAACATTTTGATTCAAGACCATTAATCTCTAAACCTTTAATATCGACATTATTTCTTATTCTTATAGCCAGCATTTCCATTGAAAGAATAAATAAATATGCTGATAAAGGGCAGCCTTGTCACCTTTAGAAAGTATAATTGTATCAGAAATGTGTCCATTATTTATAATTCTACTACAAGGATTTTGATATAGCACATGGACCCATTTAATAAAGGTCTCACCAAAATTATAGATTTGCAAACATTGATAAATAAACTTCCACTTGATCATATCAAAAGCCTTCTCGAAATCAGCTATGAATATTAGACCAGGCAAATTTTCCTTGTCATAATATTCCATTATTTCAAGGAGAGGTCTAATACTATCACCTATAAAACGGTCTTTCAAAAAACCTGTTTGATCAGGATTTATTAATGTCTGAATAACTTTTTTTAATCTAAATGCCAAGCATTTAGCCAAAATGCGTGCGTCGCAATACAGAAGTGTGAGGGGTCTCCAGTTCTTTAATTTAACAGGCTCTTTTGCCTGGCCTTCTGCATCGTGTTTTAGTAATAAGGAAATTAAACCTTCTTTCTGAGAATTAGACTTATGACCAACATCTAAAGAAAAGTTATAACAGGCAAGCAAATGATCCTTAATTTCATTAATAAAAGTTCTATAGACTTCGACTGGCATTCCATCTAGTCCTGATGATTTTCCATTTTTAAATGAACATATAGCATCATATAACTCTTCCTCATTAATTGGGCCTTCACATAATATCTGTTGTGCATTAGTAAGTTTTGGATAAGGGCACAATTCCATATACTTAAGCAAAGAAAAACTTGTAGACTGCAATGTGTCATCATTAAAAATCCCTGTATAATACTCCATTAATGATTTAATTATGTCATTTGTAAATGTAGTAATCGTTCCATCACTGTTCATAAGTTTTAATATATTCTTCCTAGATATGTTCCTATTTTGAAGTTGCAAAAAATATTTATGACATTTTTCACCATACTCCATCCATGTTGCCTTACTTCAGTATATGCAGTACAGGCCAAAAGTTTGGACACACCTTCTCATTCAATGCGTTTTCTTTATTTTCATGACTATTTACATTGTAGATTCTCACTGAAGGCATCAAAACTATGAATGAACACATGTGGAGTTATGTACTTAGCAAAAAAAGGTGAAATAACTGAAAACATGTTTTATATTCTAGTTTCTTCAAAATAGCCACCCTTTGCTCTGATTACTGCTTTGCACACTCTTGGCATTCTCTCAATGAGCTTCAAGAAGTAGTCACCTGAAATGGTTTCCACTTCACAGGTGTGCCTTATCAGGGTTAATTAGTGGAATTTCTTGCTTTATCAATGGGGTTGGGACCATCAGTTGTGTTGTGCAGAAGTCAGGTTAATACACAGCCGACAGCCCTATTGGACAACTGTTAAAATTCATATTATGGCAAGAACCAATCAGCTAACTAAAGAAAAACAAGTGGCCATCATTACTTTAAGAAATGAAGGTCAGTCAGTCAGTCCTGAAAATTGCAAAAACTTTAAATGTGTCCCCAAGTGGAGTCGCAAAAACCATCAAGCGCTACAACCAAACTGGCACACATGAGGACCGACCCAGGAAAGGAAGACCAAGAGTCACCTCTGCTTCTGAGGATAAGTTCATCCGAGTCACCAGCCTCAGAAATCGCAAGTTAACAGCAGCTCAGATCAGAGACCAGATGAATGCCACACAGAGTTCTAGCAGCAGACCCATCTCTAGAACAACTGTTAAGAGGAGACTGCGCGAATCAGGCCTTGATGGTCAAATAGCTGCTAGGAAACCACTGCTAAGGAGAGGCAACAAGCAGAAGAGATTTGTTTGGGCCAAGAAACACAAGGAATGGACATTAGACCAGTGGAAATCTGTGCTTTGGTCTGATGAGTCCAAATTTGAGATCTTTGGTTCCAACCGCCGTGTCTTTGTGAGACGCAGAAAAGGTGAATGGATGGATTCCACATGCCTGGTTCCCACTGTGAAGCATGGAGGAGGAGGTGTGATGGTGTGGGGGTGTTTTGCTGGTGACACTGTTGGGGATTTATTCAAAATGGAAGGCACACTGAACCAGCATGGCTACCACAGCATCCTGCAGCGACATGCCATCCCATCCGGTTTGCGTTTAGTTGGACGATGATTTATTTTTCAACAGGACAATGACCCCAAACACACCTCCAGGCTGTGTAAGGGCTATTTGACCAAGAAGGAGAGTGATGGAGTGCTGCGGCAGATGACCTGGCCTCCACAGTCACCGGACCTGAACCCAATCCAGATGGTTTGGGGTGAGCTGGACCGCAGAGTGAAGGCAAAGGGGCCAACAAGTGCTAAACACCTCTGGGAACTCCTTCAAGACTGTTGGAAAACCATTTCAGGTGACTACCTCTTGAAGCTCATGGAGAGAATGCCAAGAGTGTGCAAAGCAGTAATCAGAGCAAAGGGTGGCTATTTTGAAGAAACTAGAATATAAAACATGTTTTCAGTTATTTCACCTTTTTTTGTTAAGTACATAACTCCACATGTGTTCATTCATAGTTTTGATGCCTTCAGTGAGAATCTACAATGTAAATAGTCATGAAAATAAAGAAAACGCATTGAATGAGAAGGTGTGTCCAAACTTTTGGCCTGTACTGTACATTAACCAAGCAAAAACATATTTTTTCAAGTTCAATATCTAAAATGATTATTCGACCATCCATATCACATTCTATCATATGCACACAAAAATCTAGATGCTCTTTAAACAAAACCAAAATTCCTCTTTGATTTCTCAAACCATGATTGAAAAAAATAGACCCCTTCCATTCCTGTTTCCATCTTTCTTCATTTTCCTGAGTGGAGTGTGTTTCTTGTAGACATATTCAATCAATCAATCAATTCAATCAATTTTATTTATAAAGCCCAATATCACAAATCACAATTTGCCTCACAGGGCTTTACAGCATACGACATCCCTCTGTCCTTTGGACCCTCACAGCGGATAAGGAAAAACTCCCACAAAAAAACCCTTTAACGGGGGAAAAAAACGGTAGAAACCTCAGGAAGAGAATTATGAGGTACTTGTATTTGAGTATTTTCATTTTATACTTCTTTATACTTCCACTCAGTACTGTACTTTTTACTCAACTACATTTATTTCTCTGCTAAAGTTAAACTACCCATCAGTATATTGAGTATTTAATATGAGCTCCACCTTTACCAGCTGCAACATTTAAGTGATTTATGGTGCACTCTCACTCTCCCTCTTGCACGGGATCACACAAAATGTGCTGCTTGAATGACACAGAGGACCCAAAACTTGTATTTTTGATCAACAATATCAGATTTTTGAGGGCTTTAATACATGAATGATATTACACATTATAAGATCTGGGGCTTTTATTAATATGATTATTATCATTAGGCTTATTCTTATTTTTTCAAAATATATACAATCAATCAATCAATTCAATTCAATCAATTTTATTTATAAAGCCCAATATCACAAATCACAATTTGCCTCACAGGGCTTTACAGCATACGACATCCCTCTGTCCTTAGGACCCTCACAGCGGATAAGGAAAAACTCCCCCAAAAAAACCCTTTAACGGTGGGAAAAAAACGGTAGAAACCTCAGGAAGAGCAACTGAGGAGGGATCCCTCTTCCAGCACGGATAGACGTGCAATAGATGTCGTACAGAACATATGAGCATAATAAATTAATAGTAATCTGTATGACACAAAGAGAGAGAGAGAGAGAGAGAGTTTAATTGCCATAAATATTATTTATGTCATTATTTGATATGTTTTGTTTACATATATTATTTAAATGATTTATTTTCCTGAATTTCGATTTTGGTTTGTATCAGGGCTGCAGAGGTACTGGTTGTGTATTGTGTTGCGCAGGGACGCTTTTGGGTGTTGCGCATGATGTTTACATGAGGTGCAGAGCAGGTACAGAGATGCTGCGGTTGTAATCTCCTCCAAGAAGGAGTTGAGAGCGGAGAAAGTTAAGAGTTTAAGGTAACATTTCATCATCGGACAAAGGAAGAAGCAGTAATTTTATTGCCGTTTTTTGAAGTTTTTATTTTTATATTTTGCTGAAGTGGACTCATTCCCTCTCGGTTGTGTGCAGCCAGCGAGGTATGTTTCATTTTGGGATTTACTGTGTGTTCATTGTGCATTTTTACTGTCATGTTTCTACAGCGTGTAAGTAATATTAATATGTTGTCATTCTGTAAATTGTCATATATTTGAACAGTTTGACGGTGGATTTGATGACGGTGATGAAGGGCGGAGAAATGAGAATAAATCCATCAGTATCTGAAACCCAGTGGTGTCGTCTAATTCCTGGAGGGAGTGATAGAGAGAGAGAGAGAGAGAGAGAGAGAGATGCAGGACAGACGGTAATGACAGTAGCTTATAACAACATTAATGAAAGTAATAATATTATAATTATAGTTCTGGCTACTGTGGTACAATATGTTGAAAGTATTTAATAACTGACAGTATATATATGTGACAATAATCATATGTGTATAATAACAGAAGTATATCAAACTCTTTTTTGTCAGCTAACCAGGTAAATATTTCAATCCTTTTCATATCATTTGCCAATCCATTGCAATTATAGCTGGCAATACATAGGGAATCAATACTTATCATGACTTAAGGATAAAAAATAAAAAAAATATAAAAAATAAAAAAATAACATATCTGCAAATAGAGCTTTATTACTAATCTTAGAGGCTCATCCCACACTTGTGTATCAATGTATGCACAAACAAACACAGAATGACAAAAAATAAAAATAACAACATATAGCATTAGCCTACGTTAAAAGACTACCAGCAGGCCAAGTCAGTGGCAAAAAGAAAATATACAAAGGAAGATAATTATAGATCTATATCTTATGTCTCATTCCGCTCATCAATGTCCTGCATCAGCATCATCAGCTGGTAAGAAAAGCCAGGGTGTAACAGTTTTGTCTTTATATAGCTCACCGTCAATATATCCACCTTATTTTCAAACACGGAAGTAAATAGTGATCAACTTCTGTTTTTTTGTGCGTGACTTCCGGTCAGCCGCTTTCCCTCATGCTTTCCCTTAACGGTGCAAGCTAATTTTTTTCAATTTTCAGAAAAAATTTACTCCCTCTAAACGCGAATAAATTGCACGTCAATCATAAACTATGGACCAAAAAAGCACAATCTATCCCGAGTGAGACAAACTGCTTGATCCCCATCTCCAGTGTACCAGCAGAGAACCTGCAGAACCTAATCAGCGAAAAAACACACCGGGCTAAGCCTCTCTACCTGAGCATCTGAAGCTGCGGCTTGCACCCTCGACACACAGACGGTGCTTCTGCATGCCAGCCAAACGTGTGCGCAACTGTGAGAAATAAATATGTGAGGGGTACGCTGCTTTTCTATCTTTTTTTTCCTTTCCTTTCTTTATTTCTGTCAGCGACATACACTCCTAACACAGGACGGGTTGTTTTAATTGACTGAGTTGATTATTAATTGATTATTATTTGATGCGCGGATCGGCTCTGATAGCACCCAAAACAGCATATACGCATCAACCATCCAGCCGTTACAACATGATTGAGCTAGCAAAGCAGTCCTGTGTTGCTATGTGTGGTATTTATTCAGTTTTGGGAAATCACGATGTCTAGAAAGCATCAGTGGCTGCAGCTGGCAGGGACAGCTAACACTAGCAGCAAAGCTAACATCAGGATGTCATCTGTTAAAAGCCTCCCGTTGTCGGATACGACATGAAACTACTCCAGTTAGCTCAATCATGTTGTAACTAAGACATCCGCTGGAAAAAAAATATTTTTTTCATGGGCCACTTTGTGAGTTTAGTGAGTTATTACAGACACCGCTAACGGCTAACGGCTAACGGCTAACAGCTAATGGTTAGCCCAGCTAATCTACGATAACCATGTTATTAATTACACACACAGAAATAGTAATGTTTGTTCAGTCATTGTGTTTATAGACTTTACAAACATCAGATTAGTCTAAACGGTGATATAGTGACGTGAAAAATGTGACATATATATACATATATATAGCTAAACTCAGCAAGGTAAACAACAAGGCGATTCCCATTTACACAGTGGTAAGAGTGCTGGACCGGAAGTGTCACACAAAAAAACGGAAGCTGGCTGCATTCTGTTTTGCCTCCGTGTTTCCGTGAAAAATAAGGTGGATAGCTTGTCAGCAACAAGCCTTACCCTGCCTTTTCCCTTTTTCTTCGTTTTCTCCTCTTGGAAAATGGGAAGCAGCGCTCTTCTCCTGTCCACAATCTCGGTTGGAAACTGCTGACTGATGCCAAAAGGTTTCCCTTTCAGTGTCGGGCCCAGACTGAAGACCATATCTCTCTGTTTGTAGTGCTCAAAGCACGCGATGACCCCTCTAGGTTTAGGCTGCATCACCACCTCTGTGAATAGGGGATTCCCCGCCGAGGCTGGGGATCTCCATGCGCCCAGCCTGTGCACTCTGTGGAAGGTGATCTTCCGGACAGTTTCTCCGATCATCCCCAGCGCATCTGTGAAAAAGTTTCTGAGCGCTTCCTCAGCAGTCTCAACCTTCTTCTCAGGGATCCCAGTGAAGATCAAATTATCTCACATTGAGCGCGTCGTCATCTCCAACATCTTTTCTTTCATCTTGATATTTTCTCTGGAGATGTGGTAAACTGACGTCTCCAACTTCTTAACTTTTCCTCTCATAACTTCCACATCGTCGCGGGTTTGCTGCAGTAAATCCACAGTAGTTTGCACAGTGACTTTTAAATCCTTCATGTCATTTGCCAAAATGTCCAGCTTGTCAAGCTTCTTTAATTTCTCATCGATACCGATCAGAATTTCCTCCATATTAATAGGTTTCATTTGTGGCAGGGCAAAAAGCGCAGATGAGTCCTCTGGACTGCTATCAAAGTCCCAAATTGCGCGTTTAGAAGGTGGTTCAAGTCTGCTCCGGTTTGAATTAAATGACCTGGGCGTGCTTGTTGAATCACCAGACGCCATCAAACAAAGGGACAGACAATCCGGATTAAAATAACGCCAGCAGAAGATCGTATAGTCTTTTTTTTTTTTTTTTTTTTTTTTTTTACATTGAACAACGTCAAAAAGTGTCCGGAATCAGATCAGGGAGTTTAAATATGAATGACACCTTAGTTCTCCCGTATTTTAAAAAGTTTGCCGCCCGACGTTACCTGCACCATCAATCGCTCTTAGTCTGGCCCCTCTCCTGGGACCACTTTGCCTTGGGAGACCCTACAAGGGGCTATTAGCCCAGGACAACACAGCTCCCAGGATCACAGGGACACGCAAACCCCTCAACCATGGTAAGGTGGCAATTCTTGGAGGGCAGTGCTTAATTTGAACGTACTGGAAGGCATACCAGGATCTTTTCAGAAAAGGCCCTGGTGCGTTCCAGAACTAATTTGCATGGGTCTAGAACTTTTCACATCTAAAAACTACATACAGTATTGGCTGATGTCACTAGTGTTGTAGGGTGGAGTACCGTAGTACTACGGTGCCTCACGTACAACTACTGTGGAATAAGTTCTAAGTCCAATTGTAAGAGGGTGAGTGTCCATGTGCCGTCCAATAACGGCGCGCGCTGGCCATCTGGCACTCAATATGCTGCTGTAGTGGTTTGTTTTCCAGACATATGAGTATCTTTGAGCAGTGAAAGTTATTATTTATTTCTTTTTACTTGTCGACAGTGATTTGTTTTCCGCAGAGCTCTACGTGCGAGCATTTTACTCGCATTTGCGATTAAAAATAGTTTTGTGCGAGCAAAATAAATCATTCAGCATGCTGTGCAAGTATAGATTTCAACCAGCAGCAGAAACGAAAGGCTAATCCTGCCGGTTGTGGATTGAACGGGGGTCACAGACAGGAATATGGCGGTCAAATAGCCTATGGTGGCTCCGCGGCGCAAGATAACGGCTTACCGGCGACAGAGAAGTCCGACTCCAGGTCCAGTAGCCTAATTTCCTCTTAGGTTGGCGTCATGACTGCCCAGTAGTACCTGGACAACCGAGCTGTGGCGGCACACAGGTATGTAGCGTGTCAGAGGAGAAACAAGGCATTCACATTTCTCTCTTTGTGGCAGGTAATGGTCCACAAACCTCACCGCACTTTAGGAACTGTTCTTTACTTATGAAGGGACTGTTCTTTACTTGTCAGGGGAGGAGGGTGGCTGGTTGATTTTTATTTCATTTATTTATTTTATTTCGATCCCCCCTATGTTAATCACTTATTGATGCTGTTTTTGAAGTATGAATAAGTCAATAAGTAATTTATTCCATTGAAATATCATTGATGTATTATAGAAAAGTGATTTATCTTTTAATAAATGACAAAAGGCACATCTGCTTAATTTTTGCTGCGGTATTGTGATACTACTCAGAACCGTGATACTTTCACTGGTATTGTACCGTGGGTCCCAATTTTGGTACCGTGACAACACTAAATGTCACAACCATTCCATTCAAAGTTGCACAGTGAGGCGGCTGACACAGAGGACCCAAAACTTGTATTTTTGATCAACAATATCAGATTTTTGAGGGCTTTAATACATGAATGATATTACACATTATAAGATCTGGGGCTTTTATTAATATGATTATTATGATTATTATTATTAGGCTTATTCTTATTTTTTCAAAATATATACAATCAATCAATCAATTCAATTCAATCAATTTTATTTATAAAGCCCAATATCACAAATCACAATTTGCCTCACAGGGCTTTACAGCATACGACATCCCTCTGTCCTTTGGACCCTCACAGCGGATAAGGAAAAACTCCCCCAAAAAAACCTTTAACGGGGAGAAAAAAACGGTAGAAACCTCAGTAAGAGCAACTGAGGAGGGATCCCTCTTCCAGGACGGACAGACTTGCAATAGATGTCGTACAGAACAGATCAACATAATAAATTAACAGTAATCCATATGACACAATGAGACAGAAAGAGAGACAGAGACAGAGACAGAGACAGAGAGACAGAGACAGAGAGAGATGCAGGACGGACGGTAATGGTAATAGCTTACAACAACATTAATGAAAGTAATAATATTATAATTATGATTCTGGCTATTGTGGTACAATATAAGTATATATTAATATCTGATAGTATACATATGTGGCAATAATCAAATGTGTATAATAACAGTAGAAGTATGACTAATGATAACAGCAGCAGCAGGAGGCATCTGGCAGAACCATGGCAGCAGCACAACCACACACGTCACACTATCCAGGCACCGCTGCGATATAAGTTAACCTGCAAGACAGTGGAACACAAAGGCTCTGGAGAAGAAGCTGAGTTAGTGACATGCAGTATGGCTGAGAAAGAGAGAAGGTGAGAATGTGCCTAACTATTAGGGGCTGGTACAAAGCAAGCCTGAGCCGGCCCTAACTATAAGCTTTATCAATTAGCTAGTCTTAAGTCTAGTCTTAAATGTGGAGACGGTGTCTGCCTCCCGGACCGTAACAGGAAGATGATTTCACAGGAGAGGAGCCTGATAGCTGAAGGCTCTAGCTCCTGATCTACTTTTGGAGACTTTAGGGACCAGGAGTAACCCTGCGTTCTCAGAGCGCAGTGTTCTGGTGGGATAATATGGCACTATGACCTCTCTAAGATGTGACGGCGCCTGACCATTTAGAGCTTTATAAGTTAAAAGTAGGATTTTAAATTCAATTCTGGATTTTACAGGGAGCCAGTGCAGAGAAGCTAAAACAGGAGAAATATGATCTCGTTTCTTAATTCCTGTTAGTACACGTGCCGCTGCATTCTGAATTAGCTGGAGAGTTTTTAAAGACTTATTAGAGCTACCTGATAATAGAGAGTTACAGTAATCCAGTCTAGAGGTAACAAAAGCATGGACCAATTTCTCTGCATCTTTTCGGGTCAGGATAGGCCTAATTTTCGCAATATTACGCAGATGAAAAATGCAGTCCGTGAGGTTTGTTTTAAATGAGAATTAAAAGACAAATCTTGATCAAATATTACTCAGAGGTTTCTTACATTAGCGCCAGAGGCCAGAGCAGTGCCATCTAGAGAAACTATGTCATCAGTTAAAGAGTCTCTGAGTTGTTTGGGGCCAAGAACAATAACTTCAGTTTTGTCTGAATTTAACATAAGGAAATTGGTGCTCATCCAGGTTTTTATGTCTTTAAGGCAGTTATGAAGTTTAGTTAATTGATTACTTTCTTCTGGCTTCATCGATAAATACAACTATGTATCATCCGCATAACAATGGAAATTTACAGAGTGATTTCTAATTATGTTACCTAAAGGAAGCATATGTAGAGTAAATAGGATTGGTCCGAGCACAGAACCTTGTGGAACTCCAAAAGAAACTTTAGCAGCCTATTTGGATGTTGGGCTATTCATAAAACATTCCAGGCTGAAGCGTCAGACACCCAGGCTTCACAACGCCACTGAGCTTAATGCTAACCAGTGCTAAAAATCCTGGGCCTTTTAATGTTACTAGGCAGTTACCTCTAGATAAAAACAGCACTCTGAGAAACTACGCTTGATTTAACTTTATTTTCATTCACTTCATCGCCTAGCTCCAGATTAGCAGTTTTGTGTTCGCAGAGGTTAAAACACTAGCAGTACTAATATGGTTGCTGACTGGTGTCAATATTCAGCAGTAGTTTGGCAGAGCAAGCTACATGTGGTTTAGTCCAGGAAGCAGTGGCCATAGCATTAAAAAAAAAAACCACTTCTCTAGGGATTTTGATGATTTTAGATAAATGATTAAAAAAAATTGTAATGGAATTAAAAAATACAAACTTATTTTCTCACAAAGATTTAATGTTCACATGCTTTGATAAAGTTGTAGTGTTTCCTGCTGTCATGGACAGTAAAATGAGTCCTTTTAAGTTGAGACCAGTTTAGAAAAGACACTTAAAGGGAGAAAATGCCAAAGAGCTGAAAATCAGCAAGTCTAGTCCCTCCAAGTGAAAATGTAAATGCTGAAAGTGTTGAATATGAAGTGCACATGGTGTGGGTGTTGCTGAGGTGAGTCATGACCCAGAGTCAAGCGTGGATGTTCAAACAAAATCAAAAACACATTTGTTAAGCTTGTAAATGTGCAGGATTTGGTAGATAGGTGGTAGAAAAATCTAACCTCCCAGTATGGGGTTCAGTGTAGTCACTGCACTGTGGTGTCTTGGGAGAGGAGTGAACAGCAGAGGCCATTTGGATGTAACTCCAGTATCCTCCAGGTTACCAAGTGGCTCTGTCTCAGGCAGACACAGGTCCCCAGGTGTCCTTGCATGTTGCATCAACCCTCCAATCATGTGTGTCCATGACCTTTCTCTCTCAACAGGCAGTCCATATAAACATTTGGAGCCAACAGCAAGAGCAACAACACTGGGAGGAAAGCCAGTACCACTATACTAACACCAAACTAACACCGCTACCATTCTTCATAGGCCTGAACCCCCTCAACCAACTTATCACAAAGAGTGGCTACAGATACTGGCTCCAAAGTGGAGTAACCATCAGTCACGTCCTCTACATGGATGACATCAAGCTGTATGCCATTGACTCACTGATCCACCTCACCAGGATCTACAGCAATGACACTGGAATATCATTTGGACTAGATAGGTGTGTCAGATGGTGTCAAAGACAGGGAAGATGATCAGAACCGAGGGGGTTGAACTATCAGAGGGCAGCATTGCAGATGGTCAGGACAGCTACAAATACCATGGGGTCCCGCATGCAAATGGGAACGATGAAGAGGCCGCAAGGAAGTCAGTCACAGCGAAATACTTACACAGAGTAAGGCAGGTTCGGAAAAAACAAGGTCGGAGCCATCAACATATACATCCTGCCACTGCCAGTCATCAGATACTCAGCTGGTATGATAAGCTGGCCAAAGGAGGAGATAGAGGCCACTGATATCAAGACAAGGAAGATTCTCACAATGACTATAGGGTTTCATCCCAAGTCCAGCATCCTGAACCCCAATTTCCACATACGCTCCCATTCTAGCGAACATCTTTTTTTCCACAAAGAGCTCCGCTTTGTCGGAGATTCGCGCCAGGTCTATTTTTCAGCGAATGCGCGTCCATTGCACGTCAAGTCACAAAGCTCAGATCACACAAAACTGGAAACGGAATGCACACAGCATCCGGTAAATTTCAAAATACAACACAATGCGCGGACTATGGAGTGTA
Organism: Epinephelus lanceolatus; assembly: GCF_041903045.1. Lineage (NCBI taxonomy): Eukaryota > Metazoa > Chordata > Actinopteri > Perciformes > Serranidae > Epinephelus > Epinephelus lanceolatus. Next base: position 42,712,756 of record NC_135750.1, read on the forward strand.
AACTCTCAATTTTTTAAAATCATGTCACACCCTGTCGCACAAGTCGTCAGTCAGTGCGAGGGTCGGAGGAAAGGTTGACGAGGAGTAACTCATAGTTGAAATGGAAAATCAGAGTATTTTGTATGACACCACAAATCCTTTCTACAAGGATACAATCCGAAAGGAGAAGACCTGGTGTGAAATTGCAGGAGTTTTGGGAGTGAATGGTGCTTTCTATCGTGTGATTTCGCAGTTTCCATGTGTGAGCTTGCAGCTAAACTACACGGCGCGGCGCTCCAGAAACGCATCCAGTAGGCAAGGGTACGCACTGTTGGTCGCGTAGCGCAGCACAGATGGAGTATGTGGAAATTGGGACTGTACACTACAAGTGAGGGGCCGAGGACTGGTGAGGCTCAGAGCCACTGTCCAGGACGAAACAACCAAGATCCAGGAATACATCAGGAAGATGGCCCCCAAACATGAGCTGCTAAGTGGGCAGCAGAAATCCAGCAGCAGAAATTCGAGAAAGCAGAAGAGGAGGATGCATCATGGAAGGACAAGCTCCTGCCGACATCAAGAAATCCTACCTGTGGCTGGAGAAGGCTGGACTGAAAGACACCACAGAAGGGAATGTGAATATACATATGTAATACACACACACACACACACACGTGTGTGTATATAAATATATATATATATATACATATATATATATATATATATATATAAGCCCTATGATAAGCTATTATGGCAAGGCTTAACTATACAGACCAATGAGCAGTTATAACTAACCTGTCTTTGGGGTCATCAGGTGGGAACCTCCTTTCACCAGTGCTTCGTCTAGTTGGTCCCACGACACCTCCAGCAGGCTAGACAGTGATCTCTGGCATCCCAGAGACACTCCCCTAATAATGCCAGGTCTCACTGCTCTTCGCACTAACCCAACAAGCTCCTTTACCTTACTTACCTTACTTACTGGTAGCTGGTAGCTTACCTTACTTACTGGTAGCTGGAGAGGTGCCAGTTCACCTCCTGGGCACTGCCGAGGTGCCCCTGAGCAAGGCACCGAACCCCCCAACCACTCAGAGCGCCTGTCATGGGCAGCCCACTCTGACATCTCTCCACTTAGTGCATGTATAGGTCCAGTTTGTGCATGTGTGTGTTTGGACCTGTGTGTAATTGACAACAGAGTGAAAAATTGAATTTCCCCTCGGGGATTAATAAAGTATATAAAATTAAATTAAATTAAAATTAAAATTACACATGGCTTTCTCAGCCCAAACAGCACTGCCACCTTCAACAAACCCAGGCTCCGTACATGCGAGCTCCAGGTAGTGACAGTGCTGATACTACCTATCCTAGCACACTCACCATACTCTATTTCACACGTTACATAGCATAACTCCAATATAAGTTAAAGTTAAAGGAGATAAAGAAGATAAACTCACAGGATCAGCAAACACACTCACCTTGCAGCATGGTCTCAAACAAAAGGGATTCAAATAGGCCACTCCCACACTTAAATAACCTTCCTCTCCCTGGATTTTCTCCTGAGAGTACTAATTGGTGGGTCTCTCCACCTGATCTCACGGAGTTATGTACCCTGCTTAGTAGTTCCCCCTGCTGGCCCCCAACTGACATTATGCCTCCTCATCCAAATCCACTGACTAGCACTGGCTGCTTCATCTGACATTTCCTTCACTGTCTTCCTCAAACTCTGTCCCGCACTCCGAGTTCCCCCAGGAGCGAGACAGCTGATCTTGCGATGAATCCCCTACACCCCCCTTCCCCAAGTTAATATCTTCCAAAATTACTGTCATGTAGAAAAGTCGATTTCAAATGAGTATTTTGTGCTTGTTCTCATAACATTGAGCAGCACATCTCCACAGTTAACTGTTAGTAACTCATATTCCAGCTGGTGCAGATGACACACACAAAGTCAGCAGTCAGAGGATTAAACATTACATTAAATCATTGTTCATTTTATTTTATTTTAATATATTTATCATTTAACACCCATCATCTGACCTACATGTTCTTTGTTTCACCCAGAACTGAACTTAATAAAATTAAGACAAAATATCACCTGTGAATCCCCTGTTTTGCAGTCCACCTGCTGGGTACCCGTCGGTACTTTACCCAAAGCAGGATTCTGCTACTCATATCTACTTTAATTACCAACTAATTACAGTAATACAACAATGTGGCACCATACAAATGTTATGTAAAGCTTCCAGATTTTATCAACTGTGCTCCAAGTCAAACCAAAATCTCATTCTTATTTTGGGTGCCACTGCCATACATTGCTACCTCTCAGATTTAGCAAACTGCACCTATGAACTAAAGTCTGGTTTACTTGTCAAACAGTTGGCTGGAACTAAGGTCCTGCCTCTGACTGGTTAGGTAGCCAGTCAGAGTTTAAAATAATAGGGTGGCCTACCAGATTTCAGGGGCTTTTTCAGAAGAAGAGGTCGGTCCTACCCCATCTCTCAATGGGTATGGAGAGCTTTATGATTTTACCTATCAGAGTTCAGAATCAAATGTGTCTCACGCCATTCCACATGAATGGGTAGTGGAGCGCCAAGCAGTTCAGTGGTTAGAGCGGGTATCCTATGTACAAAGGCAATGTCCCTGTCATGGTGGCCATGGGTATGATTCCAGCCCATGGCCCTTTGCTGCATGTCATCCCCTCTCTCCCCCCTTCATACTTGACTCTGTCCTGTCAAATAAAGGCAAAAGCCAAAATAATAATAATAATGATAAGAAGAAGAAGAAATAAATGGGGAGTGAATTTAAGTCTGACAGCACCATAAGGCCTAAAAACAAGCATGTTTTGGGGTTTATTTGCATGACAGGTACAGCTAGAGTTGTACCAATACCGATACCAGTATCGGAAATGCCTCCAATACTGCCTAAAACGCGGCATCGGGCATCGGCGAGTACAGCCTATGACCAATCCGATACCAGGCTTGCTATCGTTTGAACATCGCCATCGCGATTTGCACATGTGCAAGAGTCACATCGCAGGGCATGCAATGTTTTCTCTTCTTTTAGAACATGTAAACTTTTGTTTTGCTTCAGAAAAGCAGCTCTGAAGCTCCGCTTGTTGTTCCGCTCAGCTCGCCTCTCTCTCTCTCTCTCTGTCTCTCGCCTCTCTGAGCACGCAGCAGCCCCTCCCCCTCTCATGCACGCGCTGCAGTCACACACTGAAAATAAGCGACATGCAAGAGGAAGAAACGGTAAAGCAGGATTTATGCCTGGTTCACACTACACAACTTTCCTGCCCGTTCTGAAAGTCACTATGTCACATTACACGATTGTGGAGTCATAAAATCGTGCCGTGACAGACTACACGATGGTACTCACCAATTATCCCAGGTCGTTTTTCACGACATGTGTGATGTCATCGGGTTATTCTTGTCCTATTTTTATTCAGTGCCAGCCGAAATGTTGTTGTAGTAACGTAAAAAGCGCCAGCAGACGGCAGGAGCTCCATTTGAAGTGATGTATGTAAACATACAAGCTACTGTACCCTCCACAACCAAATTCCTACAAATGTTTCACAATAAAAGCCTATTTAGAAAATGGAGGGATTCTCTCAGCCGAGGTTATAAGGGGCTTTTAATTTGAAACAAGTTCTGGAAGTGTTGAGTTTGAAGTGTTGAGTTTGAAATGAGGGATTAATAAATAACGGCCCTTTTATAATGTAGTCTGTTTCAGTGCAGCTGGTAGCCTCTGTAGTTGTGGTGAGGAAAAGCCCCGCCACTATTTTTTAATTTTCTTACTTTAAGTCATCTGGTGAAAATTTTTGTATTTGTTAATACAAGCCCTACATTCTACTGTAGCCTTTAAAATGTCTTTTTTTACCAAATTATTATAATAATAATAACAATAATAATAATAAAAAGTTTTATGGCATTCATTCTACTATTATGTATTCATTTCTTAATATTTTACATAGAGTTTCAGGAGCTGAGACATAAAACAATTCATATCCCATCCATTTTTATTTTATGCGCTGATATCGGATCGGTACTTGGTATCGGCACTTGGTATCGGCAGATACCTAAAGTTCAGTGATCAGAATCGGTATTGGGAAGGAAAAAGTGGTATTGGTACATCTCTAGGTACAGCACAACTAGTGATTTTAGTTTATGTACCAGGACCTGACTTTACTCTGGCTGCAGAGCACATAGCAGACTGTTATAACAGAGCTGCCAATAGGACTGGGGGATTTTAATAGATGTGACATTTCTACACAGCTGCCCAATCTGGAGCAATATGTCACAGTCCCCACAAGGATGCAAAATATACTGGACTTATGCTATGGGAATATACCTGATGCATACAATTTAAAACCCTGCCCTCCTATTGGTCGATCAGATCATAATGTTATTCTGTTATTGCCAAGGTACAGGTCAAAACTCAAAAGGAATATGCCAGTAACAAAAACCATAAGGGTCTGGAATGAAGAGGCCACTGAAACACTAAGGGGGTGTTTTTAACTAACTGACAGGGACTTGTTCTTTGAGGATTGTGGTGATGATTATAACACATAGTCTGATGTTCTGACTTCTTATATTCTATTCTGTGAGGACAATGTCACTCCCACCAAGCAAATAACTCTGCATCCAAATAATAAACAGTGGATTACTAAAGACATGAAAATGTGCTTGGTTCAGAAGAAAAAAACATTTTTAGAGGGTGATTAATCTCTCAAGACAGATTCTGCAATTTACATTGTAGAATCTGTCGGCAGCCCTGTGTGAAAGATGACTACGGGGGCAGGGGGCTTTGAGTTTGAATGATGCTGCGCTTAAGCTAATCACAATGGAGGGGGCGGGCCGAGACGTGCAGGTGTCCCCAGGAAATGTATACCTACAGAAACAGCAAGCTCCGCGTCCATGGCGACCGCTCCACCCAAAACGCCATCTCGTCAACGTGAAAAAAATATTTTTTTCCAGCGGATGTCTTAGTTACAACATGATTGAGCTAACTGGAGTAGTTTCATGTCGTATCCGACAACAGGAGGCTTTTAACAGATGACGTCCTGATGTTAGCTTTGCTGCTGCTGTTAGCTGTCCCTGTCAGCTGCAGCCACTGATGCTTTCTAGACATCGTGATTTCCCAAAACTGAATAAATACCACACATAGCAACACAAAACTGCTTTGCTAGCTCAATCATGTTGTAACTAAGATATCCACTGGAAAAAATATTTTTTTCACGGACCATTTATTGAGTTACTGAGTTACTACAGACACCGCTAACGGGGCTAACAGCTAACGGTTAGCTCAGCTAATCTACAATAACCATGTTATTAATTACAAAACATGCACACAGAAATAGTAATGTTTGTTCAATCATTGTGTTTATAGACTTTACAAATATCAGATTAGTCTAAATGGTGATATAGTTTTGTGAAAAATGTGATATATATACATATATATATAGCTAAACTGGTTTTCTACCTGTAAGTATTTGTAAACAACAAGGCGATTCCCTGGGGGCACCGTTGAAAGTGAAGGGGTTGAGCAATCCCCGAGGCCCCTGCACTTCCAATAGTCGAAAAACTACAGGCAGTGCCTCCAGAGGTAAAGGAAGAAAAAAAAAAAATCCTTGTTTTTTTTTTTTTTTTAACTGATGGATTTCCAGATTGGAGGGTGATAAGCTCAGGGTGAAGGAGCTGAAGAAGGAAGGCCAAAATGGCCAAAATCAACTATAAAGACAAAGTTGAACAGAAACTAACATCTGGAAATGCAAAGGAGGAATGGCAGGGGTTGAACATCATGATGGGAAGAGACCCCAAACCTGCAGGGGTCAGCTGTCAGGACCCCACCTCCTTTGCAAAGCAACTCAACACCCCCCCACCCCCACCCCCCCAGCCTGAGCCGATCCCACCTGGCCCTCACCATAGATGAGAAGTTGGTGACCTCCATTTTTAGTAGAGTGAACCCACATAAAGCCTCGGGCCCTGATGCTGCTTCCTATGCTCAGAGGAAGGGTGCTCAAAACCTGTTCCACTCAGCTAAGTGGGGTCTTCACCAAGTTCTTCCAGCAACTACTGGACTCTGGCTGGGTACATCACCACTGGAAGGAATCCACCATCACCACATGCTAAGGACCTCAATGATTTTAGACCAGTTGCCCATCTGTGCTATGTAAATGCATGGAGAGAGTTGTGTGCACCCACCTCTCCAGCATGGTGGCAGAGAGGCTGGATCCACTCCAGTTTGCCTATAAGGCTAAACATGGAGTGGAGGATGCATGTTTGAACTCTGTACATCCCCACACCAGGATTTTATTTATGGACTTCTCCTCAGCTTTAAACACTGTCAACACAAACATTTTACTGCATTAACTTGTGGAGCTTCAGGTTCTGCACTGTTTTTATGAATTAAGAGCTTTCTGCAGGACAGGCCACAGCAAGTCCTGGTAAATGGTTTTAAATCTAACAAACTGGGCTTCCACAAGGCTGTATTTTATCTCCCATTCTCTTCTCTGCTTACACTAACAACATTTCCTGCAGCAGTGAAGGAATGACACTTTTTAAGTATGCGGACGACATGGCTTTAATGGCTGTCACGAACCAGGCCGAGACACATACACAAGGAAAGCCAATTAAAGGATTTTATTTGCTAAAGAATAAACATAAGAAAAAGAACCTAACTAAACATGGTATTTGCAATCAGTAAAGTCAGTGGTGTAGGTGAGGGCATGAGTGAAACAATGTATGTGTGTGATGTTGTAGGGTGCAGAAACTAAGATAAAACCAAACCCAAAACCAAATGCTGCCTCAGGAAGGAGAAGAGAAAGAGCAGTGAGCAGCCAGAGCTTTTAAAAGCTCACTGAGCTCAGGTGCTGCCACTTCCCTGATTACCCGCAGCCACGCCCACTGCTACCTGCAAGGGAGAACACAACAAGGCAGGCAGGGCAGAGAGGGTCGTCACATGGCCCATGTGACCGACACCAAGGCACTGTCTGACTACCATCAGGCAGTCAACAACCTGGTCCGCACTTTTCAGGAAAGCTCCCTTGAGCTCAACATCAGTAAAACCAAGGAGCTGTGCTGTGGGAGCAGAGGAACAGCGGACTCACTAGAGTCTCCACTTTTTCAGCCCCTCAGCATCAACGGACAGCTGGTGGAACAGGTTGAGTCATTTAAATACCTGGGGACTGAGACTGACACAGCCTTATCATTCAACACACATATGGACTCTATCTACAAGAAAGCTCAGCAGTGTTTCCACCTGCTGAGGAAGCGCAGGTCCTTCAGTGTCAGTACAGACACACTAACCATGGTTTACAAATCACTGACTCACCTTCAATATGGCATCCTGGTACAATTCACTTAAAACCAAACATAAAATAAAAATTTCCCGCATAACAAAACAGGCTGGGAAAATAATTGGATCCCCACAGACCCCCTCACAGAACTTTACACCCAGGCAGTTACCAGGAAAGCCACCGCCATCACACAGGACCCCACCCACCCCCTGCACCCAACCTTCGAACTACTACCATCAGGTCGCCGTTACAAAGTCCCACTTTCCCGGAAGAACACATACAAAAAAACTTTTGTTCCCACTGCCATCACCACCCTGAACAGTTTAAAATAACAATTGAAGTCCCACCCAGATACACTGCTTTGTCGTATATCTTGTATAATGTCTATTGCGTTTTGTGTGTTCTTGTCTATTTTATTTCGGAGCTTGCCAAAGACGAATTTCTGTTACTTGTGACAGACAATAAAGGTTTATCTTATCTTATCTTATCTTATCTAGTTGATCTCAGCTCAGCTCCACCCAGGCTCCTCCCACTTGACCAAATTGAGATTTTCCTGCTCCAATGAGGCAGCTGGTGGTAAACAAAACAGCTCATCACAAACCTGTGGGTGACGTCACAGAAACAGTCCCTGCTTGTGCTGGCCATCTGTTAACACGTCATCATCATGGTCATGTGTGTCCTCCGTGTTTTGGGATATATATGGAAAGGAAAACCAGCAAGTTGATGTGTGACATTGGCTGTGGCCGAGTCAACCACAAACATGAGCACTTCCCAGCTGATTTGTTTTTGCTGTCTGTTGTGTCCTTGCTGGCTGAAAAAAACAAAAAACAAACAAAAAAAAACCAAAACGCACAGGCCCATTGAGTATTGCAGTTTCCATAGCAACAGGGGTAGTGTTGGAGAGTGGGTTGGTGTTGGTGGGAGGGTGGCAGGGAGGTTGAGTGAGAGAGCGTCACAGAGCGTGAAACTAAAGCAGTAACTGTGTTCAGGGTGGAACTGCGTGTGTATGTGAGTGTTGATAAAAGGGAGAGGAGAATGCAGACAAAGAAAGACAAACAGGGTGTTTTCTTTCTTCACATATTTATCCATGCATCAGCCCTGCTCCCCTCTTCCCAGGTGGAGGGACAATGACGCTGGCCGCCTGACTATCTCGTCTCATTACCATTCCCCCACCCCCCTCCGCCAATCTCCCACTGCAGCTGGATAAGCCAAGCACTAACCAGCTCGACCCTCTCTTACAGAACAGGGATTTGAAGATTGCATCCTCACATTTGTAATCAGATGTAGGAGAGGATTATCCAAAGGTCTCCTCCATCTTGTTCACAGCCGGGGGCTGCTGAAACAAAGGAGGAAGCGTGGACTAGGATACTCAGTGAATGGAGTGTAGTTAAAGATAGAGAGAGGGGGAGAGGTCACCTGTGGATGTGAGGAGGGGAAGGAGGAGGAGGGAGGAGGAGGAGGATGAAGGCTTTCTGAGGAACTGCATCCATCACCCAACACATCAGAGAGCAAAAGGAGAGGGGCTAAAGGTAGAGGTTTAGCAGCAAGTATTTCAATGTGAAAGGTAAGCTGCTGGATGGAAATGTTTAAATCCTCTCTTCACAGAGGGTCTCTTCACTGATTGTATGTGTGTGCATGTATGACATTCTTTCTGCATGTGTTTGTGGAAGCATACTGTATCTGTGTGTTGCGTGTTCATGGGTGTGGATGTTGAGGAGAAGGATGTGATTGAAAAGTCTTTGGTTCTGTTTGATGGAGCTTCAGCCTACCTCCTGAGGTCATTTTAGCACCCAGATGCTGCACGTTGTTTCCATGAATGAGTCAGAACCTGGAAACATCTCTCACACATTATCTATGTGTGCCAGAATCTGATTCATTTAAATTTGTGTTTCAAAATTAGAAAATTGTATATCAGGTTTTGACGTTTAATCTAGTAAAACTAACATCTGATATGGAATCTGAAAATAAATTTATAAAAGTTTCAACTGTGATTGCTCAACAGCTTTTAAATCTTAAAATTCAGATTAAAATCTATGAGACTCTACGTGCAGGACTTCCACACACCTTCAGACTCAGCTCTGTTAGCAAGCACTGACCTGTTGCTGTCTGGATCCTGTCACTTGCCTCATGATGCTTTACCACACCACGCATTCTCATATCGTAATGTCAGCTATTACAATCATCCTGCAACTACTTTTAAAGTAATAGTTCAGCATTCTGGGAAGTACACTTCTTCACCTTTTCTCTGACAGGAACATGACAAGAACATCAGTTTCATGTCTGTGTGTTAACAGAGCTGGAGTCAAGGCGTGGTCAGCCTAGTTTCACATAAAGACTGGAAGCAAAGGGAACAGCTAAACAGGCTCTGTGCAATTTCAAAAATACACCTTCACTGATCAACACGCTGGATCTCATTTGTCTGATCTGTCAACAAACAAATATATAAAATTGAATTGTGGTTTTAGGAGAGGTTATGTGCTTCAACTATTTCTTGTCAACAACAGTTGGTGCAGTGAGTGTGCACAGCTCCTCTTGTCATCACAGTGAGGTTTGATATTATTGTGCCTGTGCAGAGATCAAAAGCTGTGCTCAAACTGTATCTGCAAACTCACGCTACAGCCTGCGATGCTGCACAGAAGTGCTGGGCGGAGGGATGAACTGATCTAATTTGTACATAAACAGAAGTGTAACAACAACTGTGAAATACAGTATGTTAATTAGTGCCAGCAGGTGTATCTTTGAAATTCGGACAGAGCCAGGCTCCCCGTTTCACCTTGTTTCACCTAGAGTGTTTGTCAAAATGTTAAAGTGGTTCAAACCAGTGAGTTGGAGCAAATGAACCAGTGACGGCAGGACTGATGTGTGCTGTGTGAAATGAAGATTGTTGAATGAGTTGTTTTGTTGTGCATGTGTCACAATATGAGTCAGGGTTGAAGGTTTTCCTGTCATTACATATAAAATCCTTACCTTGTATGTTACTCTTTTCCTGGTTCCTGGTAGACCAGGAATTCTCGTCATAACTTACATTGGATTGATACTCAGTGCAGCAGTATTCTTTATCATCAGGTTTTGTCCCGGTTGTTTGAATGGTTTGAGGTAGGGGAGACCACGGATGGTTGTAACAACAGAATTGATGTAACAGCACCACTTTCACCAAGAAGGGATGACCTATGAGTCATTTTATACATTTATTGTATGACTACATCTGAAAGATACAGGTTAGCAAGTTAGACCTACATAAAAGCTGCAGTAAGAAAGGACAACAGAGAAACCAGCAGGAGGAAAAAGTAGCAAAGCTCCCTAAATTAGATTCCTTTGGCTTTTTTATGAACGGTTTTCGGTGGTGTCTGTGTGTGTGTGTGTGTGTGTGTGTGTGTGTGTGTGCGCGCATCTTATATCTACTAACTACCGTGCACTGGGGCCCATCACAATAGTGTGCACTGGGGCCATTAGTAACTACCTTACACCACAGGATGGAACTCCTTGTGTTTGACGTCATCTGAAATTCTGATGTAGCTGGAAACATTGCTACTTGGATGAGACAAATAAGGGTACTTTCTACCAAAGATTGAAAACTCTAAGACAAAAATTCAGTGAGCTGCCACTTTTTCAAATAATTGTAAATTCTTGGCTGGTAAATTCGAATAATCTGAGTATCACGATAACCAACTCTAGATTAGTGTTGCACGGTATACTGGTACCAACGGTAGACCGCAGTACTAAAACACCACAGTACATATGATACCATAATGTTGGAGTACCATATTACTACAGTACCTCACCTGTGGGATAAGTTCAAAGTCCAATCGCAAGAGGATGAGTGTCCATACACTGTCCAATAACGGCGTGCGCTGGCCACCTGGCACTCAATATGCTGCTGCAATGGTTTGTTTTCCAGTGAAATATTAGGTATTAGCTGAGCTATTGAGTATCTTTAAGCAGTGAAAGTTATTATTTATTTCTTTTTACTTGTAGACTAGATTTGTTTATGCTACACTGATTTGTTTTCCGCAGAGCTCTACGGTGCGAGCATTTTACTCGCATTTGCGACTAAAAATAGTTTTGTGCGAGCAAAAAAAATCATTCAGGAGCACGCTGTGCGAGTACAGATTTCAACCAGCAGCAGAAACGAAAGGCTAATCCTGCCGGTTGTGGGTTGAACGGGGGTCACAGACAGGAATACGGCGAAATACGGCGGCCATAGTCCTCTGCGGCGCAGGATAACGGCTTACCAGCGACCGAGAAGCCCGGCTCTAGGTCAGGTCCAATAATTTCTCTTCTTGATGTCATGACTGCCCAGAAGTACCTGGACAGCCGAGCCGTGGCGGCACACAGGTATGTGACAGAGGAGAAACGAGCCGTTCACATTTCTCTCTTTGTGGCAGGTAATGGTCCACAAACCTCACCTCACTTAAGGGACTGTTCTTAACTTATCAGGGGAGGAGGGTGGCTGGTTGATTTTTATTTTATTTATTTATTTTATTTTGATCCCCCTATGTTAATCACTTATTGATGCTGTTTTTGAAGTATGAATAAGTCAATAAGTTATTTATTCCACTGAAATATCATTGATGTATTATAGAAAAGTGATTTATCTTTTTATAAATGACAAAAGGCACATCTGCCTCATTTTTGCTGTGGTATCGTGATACTACTCAGAACCGTGATACTTTCACTGGTATCGTACCGTGGGTCCCAATTTTGGTACCGTGACAACACTACTCTAGATAACATCAAATTACATATAGAATATCACCTTGCCACATTTATAAAAAATATGCTTACTAACAGCCATCTTACAAAGAAGAAAGTTAATGATGTTTTCTGTTCATTATTGTTTTTTCAAATTATATTATTAAAAATTAGGGTTGATTGTAACATTGGATAGATGTTCACTATTTTCAGTCCTGTACACAGACATTTTGTGCGGCAAGATCTCTTGAGGCCTCAGTACATACAGTACATTTGTGCACAATAATAAGCAGGGGAAAGGTTTGCCTGGGATGTCTCAAGATCTATACGATATGCACCCAGCAGCTGCTACACATACACCTTCATGTTCTACGTGTATCATTTATTTGTAACAGGCAACAACAAATAAAATAATGTCATATTGTGCACATTTTAGTGCTCTATAAAATAAATAATCATTCACAATCAATACATCTTTTCACAAAATTAAAATAAGCTGTTCTCTGGGGAAATAAAATAATAAACCAACCAATCTACCCTTAGTAGGCTACAAAGTAGGCCTGTGTTCACTTAAAACAGTCAGGCTTCAAGTACGTTTTGCTCTCCTCTCCTCACTTTATTCTTCCCTGCATCCCTTTGCACTCCTCTTTTTATTTTGTTCTCCTCCCCTTTCCTTTTTATATAGTCACATATTGGTTCTTATTACTATCTTCGAAACAAACTTTAATTAAATAATCCCAGAAAACAGATGCATGCAGCGACTACAACTTTGCACTCCTCCTCTACACTCTTTGCACGTAGCATGTTTGTGCACCACCGAGCTGTATGTCAGATTTGTTTAAATTACTTATCAAAACTATGGGAGATTTAGACAATATTTCAAGTTGGGTTTTGCTTGAAAAAGTAAAGATAAGCAGTTTGGTGTCTGTCTCCGCTCACAACAGGCAGTTGGTGAAGCAGAATGTGCCAGAGAGTTGGAGGGAAATAGTATGACTTGATGCCAGACTAGCTTTTTGTTAAAGAGACAATAAGCAAAATCGTTTCACCGCTAGGTTCGCTGTTGTGCACTGCCTGTAGAGCAAAACAAAGTGTGTCATGAGCCACTCCTCCCTCTACCTCTGCTCTCCAACCCCCTCCCCCCCACTCGCCTCGTCTGTGCCAGCGAGACGAGTACCGCAGCACGGACTATCACATCCAGACGGTCCCGGTGTTTCTTCTGCAGGCTCCGCTTCACTCAGCTGCCCGATATACCCGCTGCTTCTTCCCACATTAACTTGAATAACAAACCAGGGCTCGGTGCTCCGGTTGGATCCAAACGGAGAGCCACTAGCTGGGAAGTTAGCGGAGGCTAACTGGTTGTGTTTCCCTCCGGTCATGCTGCGACTAACGCTCCGCTAGCCGCTCCCAGCTAGCTCCTGTTTGTTATTCAGGTTAAAGTTGGAAGAAGCAGCGGGTCTGTCAGGCAGCTGAGTGAAGTGGAGCCTCAGGAGGAAGCATCAGTTAGCCCCCGCTTTCACTGCAGGCAGATTCACTCGCCACAGGGGCGAGGAAATAAAACCTAAACAGCCAGCTTAGTTTAGCAGTTAGCAATGTCTTTCACTCACTCTCGGTCTCTGCTGTGTTTAGCTATTTCCCTGCTTTCCTGTTAGCGTTAGCACTACTCAGCTACCATGCTAACGCTCCAACTCCAACTGAGCCGGGAGCCGGGCTCACGGTCTCATGAAGAAGAGTTGGAACGTTAGCATGGCAGCCCATTAGTGCTAACGTCCCCATGCTTCTCCGCCAGGCTCAGTGAGTCGGAGCCGAGAAGCGTGGGGACGTTAGCGTTAGCAGTAGTCAGCTACCATGCTAACGTTCCGGGAGCCTGCTTCTCGGCTCCGGCGAGCTCTACCGTGGAGCCTGGCGGGCTCACGGAGAAGAGAGGAATGTTAGCGTTAGCTCCCAGAGTTAGCACTAGAGCTACTACTGCTACTGGAGTAGCTTGCAGCTATGGAGTGCTTCTACCAGCTCTTCTAGTCACTGAGCCTCGCCTCCATTTCAGTAGGCAGGGGAATAGCTAAACACAGCCAGGCCCAGCTAACATTTGCTAATTGCAAATGTTAGCTGGGCTGCCGGGCTACTGACCTAATGCAACCGAAACGCCTGACCCATTGCTGGGACCGAGCCACTAATAACTCAAGCTCCAGACATTAACCCATGCTACGATGCCTAACGTCACTGTAACACTAATGAACACATGAACGTACATGAACGCGCAGCCGGACCGGCTTGTAAACAATGGGCTGGAGATCAACACAGAGAGAGGGTGTGTGAGGTCATGCTATACTCAAGATGAAATTACACCTCTAGTTCTTCACATAGCAATTTTTTAATTCCTTCAATCTAGAAATTATGAATTTCACTTATTGCTCCTTTAAGCTTAATGTTGGTTTACTGCCTAAGTTAGAGTGGCTCCATTGAGATGACTGGTAGTGGTTTAATTTCACAACATTGACAAACAATGCTGAAGCTCAGGGCAAGCACTTAGTTACCTGTCTGTCCATAAAAGCAGGCCAGGGAGACGTGATGCTGCTCTGTAGGGCGCTTGGTTTGTGTTTGTTAACTGTGGGGACTGTGACAAGGGAAATTAAAAAGGCAGGGGCAGGTGCTCAACTCAAATGCTGTTAACGGGCATACAACACACTTTAAAGTGAGAATGGATGCCACTGGCCAAGTTCAAAAAGTAAAATGTAAAATGATTAAAAGAAATAGACAAAACATTTTTTGCAAAAAGGGCACTTATCTAATCAGATGCCAAAAGGACAGGTGCTTGAGCACCACTTGTGACTATTGTCACTTTCAGTATCTCCAACCAGGAACAGGCTATAAAACATCTGATTCACTGTGTACAGGCTTAGTTCAGTCCTTATAGAGTGCTCCAGGGATGATGTTTTTCTGAAGGCTGACGCAGAAGTTAGCATTGCCGTCGTTCCCTTGTCAAAAAGCCTATGGCCATTTTCTCTTGGATTTTGGATTATTGCAGAAAATAAGCTCTGTGACCAACAAATGTATGTGATACTTGCACATTTTGTTCAGCAAGATAATCTTCACATGTGAACACCACTTTTATGATTTTGGAAGTCTAAATGCAGTCTCCAGAAGTAAAGAGCTAACATTAGGCTCTAAACTAACTACACTATAGTTGCATGATTTAACATCACTTGTTTAGCGTGATGACATTATGTAGCCTCATTTAGCCACTTGTTGGCAACCATTTTTAAAGGGACATTGTGTAGTGTTTTCAGTTGTTTATTGGCAAAAATTGATGTCTGCACTCATAAATATGTCATCATTGGTGTATTATTACCTCCAATAATCTGACTTATTCTCGTAAAAGGAGAATTTCGGATTTGTTTGTTTATACATTGGGCAGGTAAGTCGTTTGGGGAGGTTCCATAACGTTTTGCCATCTTGAAAATACATCCGCCAGCAAGGGACATATAGCACTACCAGGGAATAGAGAGTAACAAGAGGCACTTTGCTACTACCCTGGCAAATTTGAAAGCCTGCACTACTGCAGCGTAAGTCCCACTCTTTGAGCATAGTGCAGGATCATGCATATGCAGCATCACGGGATACAGAATCCTCGTCACCAAGAAAGTGCAAAAGGGAATCAAAAAGGCAACGTGACCAGTGAATTCAAAAAATGAGGGTCAACATCGGGGTAGCCTTTCCCAGGTGGAAAGAGCTGCTAAAGGAGAAAGGTTTCAAAAGGGACGCTGTGACTGGCCAGCTGGCCTGCCTGTCATTTTTTTCCCCAACAGGCAGGCCAGGCCAGTGCAATCATAGGCCAGCGCCGCTGTCAGCAGTGCACAGTGATGTGAGTAGAGGGATGAGTTGTGTGAGGTTGAGCCACTTGTCAGTTGTCAAAAGACAAGACGTGATTGGTTTGTTTCGATTTACACCCGCCCCAACAGTCCTACATTGTAAATACAGCCAGCATGGTGAGGAGAGAGTTTGTCAACTTGCGTCACGTGTCTGTGTAGAAACCTGAATGAATACTCCATGAAGTATCAGATGACATGGTTTCATCAATGTTATCAAAGCTTTTTGGGACACAGCTACTGCCGTTGTTGCAATACGGGTTTGAAACAGTGAGGCGCTAGAGTGCGCTATCTGTTTGAATGCAATATACGATTTCAGCGTTAGATGGGAGAAATTCCTTCACACTGTGGCTTTAAGACACATAAAAGCTTCTGAATTCACAGTGGGGTATTTATTGACGTATTTTATGTTGTAGAACAAAATGTGAAAGTCTCTTCAGCTTGTGTTAACCACAGACCTTATTTCAGGCATCTACCCAAAAACCCATTCAAAAAACCCATTGACTCTGAGACAAGGGAACCAGCAGTGGTAAAATGCTAACTCATTTCCAGTTTCAGGACTCATTGCTGCAGCACTCTTTTCCCAATGTTTGAAATCAGCACCCTTTGGCAAACTCAGCCATGTTTATAAGGAAAAAACTAATTTTGAGGTAAGAATGTATTTTTTTGCTTCATGTATTTTTATAATAGTCTGCTTTGTAGTTAAATTTGTAGTTTGTAGTTAAAATGTTTTTTCGTTCTTAATTGAAATTCAAATGAACGATTGGTACACGGACCTCTATGGGCTACAATAGTCTAAGTTAGTTGTAACGACATGTAAAAAATGTAACAACCCACTCCAAGCAAAATTTTAATAACTTGGCTCATACACAAGCACACACACACACACACAAACATGTGTGATTGCGATTTTGGTGGACAATATCGCGATTACAATATAATAATAATAAAAAAAAAGAAGGTATCATTAGTCTTCTTGCTTGATTCAGTGTTTCCCCTACATTATATTAGGGGGGCACTGACCTAACCCGACATAGTTATTGTTATGGACAGTGTGTAAATGACCATCAACAGACTAAGTACAGTCAAACAGCTGCTCACACAGCAGCACAGCACGGCACTGTACCTACAGCGGAGCGAGCCTGTGTTGCGTTCAGGCGTTGTCACGTAAATGACATGTTCCAGCACGCCATAGCACAACACAGCAGCATGTCAAGTGGGCCGAAACCGAGTAAAATTGCTCAGTTTTTCATTTGTTATTATATAGTTTGTTATGGAGTCCATGATTTCCCAGTGACACTTACAAATGTATGTGTAACTGTGCTTGGATGTTGTTTTATGAGACTCTGGCGGCTTTCAGTTGTCTCTTTGTCTTTAACGTTACATGGCTTGGCTTTCTCTCGCATTCATTCCTCCTACTTTTCTCTGTGCTGTCTCAAGTGCTGATTGGTCGAAACACAGTATATTGCCTTTTTGTTAGACATATATTAACACATTTCAAACGCACAAAAAACACAGAAACCCTTTGATGAAAATAATAAAAGAAAATACCCCAAGTGGTCTTTAGTCTGTTCAACCTTTTTGAGTGCACTCTTTGTTTGGATAGTTATTTTTTTTCAGCAAGCTTGCATTTCGTTTCCTTGGCGCGCATTAAAGTTGGAGCTCATGAAGAAACAGGGCAACAGTACCTCTGTATGGCCAATGGCAATAACTCCTACTGCGAGGAAAATCCCTCATGTGTCTCTCTGACTGTTCACAGCAGTGATGAGCAGCGCAGTCCTCAGCCTCACAGGGTAAAATGCGAGAAGAGACTCTCCCGCAATGGCGATGGCTAAGCTAACTTGGCTAACTCAATTTGCAGCGAAGAAACCACACTCAGTCTTGCGGCAAACAGTCTGACTCACTCACTTAAGCGTGAGGTATCTGGCAACTGTTCTCAGTCGAACCTTAGGGAATAAAAGCGATAAACATAACATAGTCTGTATCCAGTCTCACATGGCTCTGAATCTCTGCGCCGCGCCACTGACCTCTCTGCTCATCAGCAGCGCGTTTTCTTCATCTTCCTTTTTTTCCGCAGGTGAACCGGAAATACCACTTTCTCTGGGGTCATTACTCCTCAAACGTAACCAAAATTACTTTTTAGCCTCTTAAAACACTGAACAAACAATGAAATATCTTTTAAGACACATATTTTTAACTTTAACTTATTTAATTCTAATTCACCTCCATGTAATATGAACTTAACTATGACAACTGAATATTAATCAGGCATCCTATTAATAACTCGAAATAATTACACCTTTTTAAGGAGAGAAAGAAAGGAAAATATAACTGATATCTATCAGGTTATTACATTACTATATAATGAGGAAAACTCTGTCTGTGGGTGTGTCTGTTGCACGTTTTTCTACTCACTGATGTGGTCAATCTATGTGAAACTGCACATAGGCATTGAGGATTGGCATAGGTAGAAGGTGACAAAGGTACTTTTTCCAAAAATTACACTATTGTTAGTATATTCTTTAACAAAGTCGATGCATTCAACCCACGAGTTACTGTGCACACGCGTTGATATATGTATCCGCCTCAAACGGACATCAGCTGTAGCCAAGCAGCGGAGTTACACTGTGCACACACGTTAATATATGCATCCACCTCAAACAGCAGCTGTAGCCGAGCAGCGGAGTTACACTGTGCATGCGCGTTAATATATGCATCCACCCCAAACATCATCTCATCATCATCTCAGCTGCAGCCGATAAAGGTAGGCTTATCTTACTATATAATGATGAAAACTCTGTGTGGGTGTGTCTGTTCCACGTTTTTCTCCTCACTGACTTGGTCAATCCATGTGAAATTTGGCACAGTGATAAAGGGTAATGGGAGGATGCGAATGAAGCAATATTACATCAATTGGCCAAAGGGGGGCACTATTATGATGGAGTATTAGGGCCACATTGAAGAAATTTTTTTTTGGAGATTTCAAGAATAAACTCAAGAATATTGCGAGAATACAGTTGTAACTGAGAAAAAGTCATAATATTACAAAAATAAAGTTGTAATATTATGAGAATAAAGTCATAATTTAATGAGAAAAAAGTCATAATATTACGAGAATAAAGTTGTAGTTTTTAAGGAAATAACCAACAACAAACAGAATGGGTTAGAGGATGAACCTGCTTGTGGCAGCTGCTCTTTCTCTCAGGTGTGTTGCCTCGACAAACACATTTGGAAGTTTCATGCCTCAGACCGGCCCACTTTAGATCACGACATGTTAAGTCTACAATAGTGCACTGTTCTCTAAATTTTTCTAAAATATTTCCAATTCAGTGCAAGTAAGGGTTGCTTCACAATGCAGATTTATTTCAACATGAGTGCACATCTCCAACATTATTCTTAACAACACAACATCCTTTTCAACAATATCAGAATCTATATTCAGTTCAAATACGTAGTGCCCACTGTGGACCTGTGGGCTCATGGCTGGTGCTTGGTGCTGGAACTTGCTTCTGAGGGGCTACAAGACAAAGTTTCCCAGTTATGTGGCATCACATCATACTATTATTAGGGTCCGGGCAGCTAAGCTACCAGGACACTATTGTGATCCTAGGTATTCTTCTTCTTTCTTCTTTCTTCTTTCTTCTTTCGAGGAAATCATACTTCCCATGGGTGAAAACTCACCAAACTTTGCACAAAGGTCCAGTCTCATGCCAGATATCCTCAGTTGTAAACTCAAGCCAATAGTCCTGATGGTGGCGCTACAGCAAGCGTCTTAAGTTCAAAAATTTGAAAATTCATAACAAATCAACCATACGTGCTACAACTTAACAACTTTCATTAAACTGTAACCCTAATACTGAAGAAAATTTTGTACATTTAAACCTATTAAAAATTATGAAGTTCATCACTCTGTTTTTTTCAAAAACTTTAAAACTTCTTAAACCTATTTCCTCCCACAAGTTTTGCTCAATTGACACCAAACTTGCTACAGACTACAAAAACTACATTTCTCAGATTTTTGATTTATCAAAAATTGAGCCTTCAGTGCATCAAAATGTTTGACTGTAAACAGTACTGTAAACATATACATGCAAATTCTTGCTAAATAAATGTTAAATGTTCATGAAAAAAATGACAAAATTCTAGAGTCATGGTAGATGATGTGTAGCAAATTTCAGAATTTTTTCTCAAAAACTGAATTTTTGACACCATTTTGAATTTTGCTCTAATGTGAACAATTGGAATCAATGTAAAAATGGCAATTTTAAACATCAGTTTTTCACTTATGGAGCAAATCAATCATTGTTACAAACAAATTACCAACATCTCCATGCTGTCTAGATGCAATATGTGTATTTTCAGATTTTTGTTTCGATAACTGAATTTTTTACAGTGGTTTGAAATCTGCTTTTCCATGCATGGACGGCTGCTAAATCTGCACGTCTGGCTTAGTCAATTTGTGACGCTACATGTGAATTGTCACTGACTAATTAGCTCAGTGAGATAAAAATTGATCCTTAGTCTTAGAGGTTGTGAGTTCAAGCCTCAGCTGATGCAAAAGGTAGATTGTGTTGCTGAAATTCCTAAATGTTTTCCAATTTTTCTGCTTGTTGCTCAGAATTGCCTAAAAATGCCCGGACCCGATCCATCGCTGCACAGCAGCTATAATTTAAATTATATAATGTTATGTTATATGTTACAACGCCACACAATTAATTGACTTGATAATTAATTAACTTGAACGGTGGTGGTTGGAGATGTATGCATAGTCAGGCGCAGCTGCTGAGCTCTTTGGAGCCGTTGTCTCGACCTCGGGTGCTGCAGGGACTTTGGCAGGGTGGGGGTCACGTATTGCTTGAACAGTGCCCTGATATTACTTGACGATACTGGAGTATCAGTGTAATTTCGAGTTAAAATAAAGCTTGAATCAATGAATATCTGCCCTACACCTCAAAGCAATATGAAGTTCAAAATATGTATAAAACTACAGCCTAGAGGCTTTTTAAAAACAAAGCTGTCATAAACTGAAATTTCACAGACACCATTTTTTTAATTACAGGTATAGTTCAGGCCATCAAATTAATTGAATTTTGCATAGAAACAATAAAGATTGTGCAATAAAGCAAAATGTGTAAAGTGAACAGTAAAATTTCTTCTGTTAATATATAACAAAGAATGCAAAAATAAACGTTTTAATAAAACTCAATATCTTATGTCTTAGTACAGCACCCCCTTCAGTTAATATATAACAAAGCATGAAAAAAAAATGTGCTCTTGTTTGCTATTGTTACTGTTCAGCAGTGTTGGGAACATTACGTCAAAAAAGTAATTAGTTATAATTACTCGTTACTTTCCCCAAAAAGTAACTGAGTTACTGCACTATAAAAGTAGCTAATTACCTGGAAGAGTAACTATAGCGTTACTTTTTTGTAAAATGCTCAAATATGTCAAATTGCTTGGACACCCCCTTTTAATGGAACGGTATGTAATGAAACTCAACATTAAATATGTTAAATGAATGAAACTGACACTTAATAGAATAACTTATTGTTGTGAAACATTGTAGCCTACAATTATCTACTCTACACTGCACAGACACAGACAAATTCAGAATTATACAGTGGAATACCAGAACACAACAGATCGTTTAGAACTTGTGACATTTATTGCACAGGCCACAAGTGGCCAAAAAATGTCTAAAATAAAGTCATATTTCTCAAGCGATGTACAAATAAAATAAATAAAATAATAATTGTAGTGCAAATTTCAATTCACTTTCAATTTCAATTTCCTCTGTCCTTGGACCCCTGCAGCGGATAAGAACCCCCCCCCCCCCCCCCAAAAAAAACCTTTAATGGGGGAAAAAAACGGTAGAAACCTCAGGAAGAGCAACTGAGGAGGGATCCCTCTTCCAGGACGGACAGACTTGCAATAGATGTCGTACAGAACAGATCAGCATAATAATAACAGTAATCCGTATGACACAATGAGACAGAAAGAGAGAGAGAGAGAGAGAGAGAGACAGAGACAGAGACAGAGACAGATGCAGGACAGACGGTAATGACAACAACATTAAATGAAAGTAATAATATTATAGTTATAATTCTGGCTATTGTGGTATCTGATAGTATACATATGTGGCAATAATCAGATGTGTATAATAACAGTAGAAGTATGATTAATGATAACATCAGCAGCAGGAGGCATCTGGCAGGACCACAGCAGCAGCACAACCACACACGTCACATCCAGGCACCGCTGTGATATGAGTTAACCTGCGAGACAGTTGAGCACAAAGGCTTCGGAGAAGAAGCCAAGTTAGTGACATGCAGTACGGCTGAGCTTGCAAGATGCAGTAACGGGACATGAGAGAGAGAGAGAGAGAGAGAGAGAGAGAGAGAGAGAGAGAAGGAGAGAAGGAGAGAAGGTGCCTGGTGTATTATAGGAGGTCCCCCGGCAGACTAAGCCTAAGTCAGCCTAACTAGGGGCTGGTACAAGGCAAGCCTGAGCCGGCCCTAACTATAAGCTTTATGAAGATGAAAGTCTTAAGTCTAGTCTTAAATTTCGAGACGGTGTCTGCCTCCCGGACCGCAACAGGAAGATGATTCCACAGGAGAGGAGCCTGATAGCTGAAGGCTCTGGCTCCTGATCAACTTTTGGAGACTTTAGGGACCACGAGTAACCCTGCATTCTCAGAGCGCAGTGTTCTGGTGGGATAATATGGCACTATGAGCTCACTAAGATATGACGGAGCCTGACATTTAGAGCTTTATAAGTTAACAGTAGGATTTTAAATTAAATTCTGGATTTTACAGGGAGCCAGTGCAGAGAAGCTAAAACAGGAGAAATATGATCTCGTTTCTTAGTTCCTGTTAGTACACGTGCCACTGCATTCTGAATTAGCTGGAGAGTTTTTAAAGACTTACTAGAGCTACCTGATGATAGGGAGTTACAGTAATCCAGCCTTGAGGTAACAAAAGCATGGACCAATTTTTCTGCATCTTTTCGGGTCAGGATAGGCCTAATTTTCGCAATATTATGCAGATGAAAAAATGCAGTCTGTGAGGTTTGTTTTACATGAGAATTAAAAGACAAATCTTGATCAAATGTTACTCCGAGGTTTCTTACGGTAGTGCTAGAGGCCAGAGCAATGCCATCTAGAGAAACTATGTCATCAGTTAAAGAGTCTCTGAGTTGTTTGGGGCCAAGAACAATAACTTCAGTTTTGTCTGAATTTAACATAAGGAAATTGGTGCTCATCCAGGTTTTTATGTCTTTAAGGCGATTATGAAGTTTAGTTAATTGATTAGTTTCTTCTGGCTTCATCGATAAATACAACTGAGTATCATCCGCATAACAATGGAAATTTATAGAGTGATTTCTAATGATGTTACCTAAAGGAAGCATATATAGAGTAAATAGGATTGGTCCCAGCACAGAACCTTGCGGAACTCCAAAACAAACTTTAGTACGTAAGGATGATTCATCATGGATGTGAACAGACTGAAAACGATCAGATAAATAAGATTTAAACCAGCTTAGTGCAGAACCTTTTAGGCCAATTAAGTGTTCCAGTCTCTGTAGCAGAATTTGATGGACGCACTAAGATCTAATAAAACAAGTACAGAGACAAGTCCTTTGTCTGAAGCAATCAGAAGATCATTTGTAATTTTAACTAGTGCTGTCTCAGTGCTATGATGCACTCTATATCCTGACTGAAATTCCTCAAATAAATTATTATCATGGAGAAAATCTCACAGCTGGTCTGCGACTACTTTCTCAAGGATCTTTGAAAGAAAGGGAAGATTAGATATTTGTCTATAGTTGGCTAACACCTCTGGATCCAGGGTGGGCTTTTTTAGGAGAGGTTTAATTACAGTTACCTTAAAAGACTGTGGTACATAACCTGTTAAGGATATACTGATCATATCTAATATATGAGTGTTAACTAAAGGTAAGACTTCCTTAAGTAGCCTAGTTGGGATGGGGTCTAAGAGACACGTTGGTGATTTAAATAAAGAAATCATTGAGGTCAATTGTTGAAGAGAAATTGGGGAGAAGCAATCTAAATATATATTAGGTCTTACAGCTGTGTTTGAGGACAGATAGGTACTATCTGGGGACAGGAGGTCATGAATTTTGCCTCTAATAGTTAGAATTTTGTCATTAAAAAAGCTCATAAAATCATTACTGCTAAGGGCTAAAGGAATACAAGGCTCAATAGAGCTGTGACTCTCGGTCAGCCTGGCTACAGTGCTGAAAAGAAACCTGGGGTTGTTCTTATTTTCTTCTATTAATGCTGAGTAATAGTTTGCTCTGGCATTGCGGAGGCCCCTCTTATACGTTTTGAGACTGTCTGCCCAGACTAAACGAGATTCTTCCAGTTTGGTTAATCGCAAATTCCTTTCAAATTTTCCCGATATTTGTTTTAACTTACGGGTTTGAAAGTTATACCAAGGAGCAAACTTTCTTTGCTTTGTTAACTTCTTTTTAAGAGGAGCTACAGAGTCGAGTGTTGTTCGCAGCAAGCCTACGGCGCTATTGACAAGATGATCAATTCGGCCTGTCCCATTTTTCCACACTGGGCTGAGTGCGCTTGGTTATGCACACACTTTGGTGACGTTTTGCCAAGCGGAACGTACATTCGCCTATAGTGTTCAAGCATGTATTAAGTGGCCAAGTACGCGGGGATATTTAAACGAAATTGAGACAGACTTGACAATGCCCCTTACATTGCGCATTGGATGTTATTCTCCGCGAAAATGCAGCTGAGTGTGCTGGCATTAATTATTGTTTGGCACTCTGCTTTGCCAGATCCTTTGGAGGACCCATCAGATGCTAAGGCGTAGATGTAGGCGAAGAGAGCCCTGTCTAAACAAAAGCAATCTACATGCACCACTTAATAAAATAAAACATTCTTGCTATTATTAGGCCTAGTCCACACAGACCCATGTACTTCTGAAACCGTGCATTATTCTATGCGATTTGGCTGTTTGGCCACACGCAACCACACTTTTGGGCCCCTGAAACCACGTTTCTTTGAAACCGGAGTCCAGGGTGAAGTTTTTGGAAGACTCCGGTGCCAGTGGTTGCATGTAGATAGGATAATCGCAGTATTTTATTACCTGTCTTCATTGTTTGACGTCAGAGCGATGGTAAAAAGCTCTTTTCTAAAAGTTTACTAACTATTAAAATCCCACATCCTGTGTTAAATACAATGTATCTTAACTATATTTACAGTGAAGCTTGATTCTGCACTCTGCATTTAGCCCGTATGTGAATGTTTACTGTTGCTGTGGCAACAAGTGACAGCTACCGTTAGCGTCAGTTAGCTTAGGTCAATCGTCCGACAAACAATAACCCATAAAATTATAATTCAACATATTTAAACAAAATTAACAACAGCTACCAACAGTTACAGTCCTTACAGCCTTAGCTAATGTGTTGTCACAGGGTAGATTGTCAAAATTAAAGTAATCCCTGAGGAACTACGCTAGCATTAGTGATGGTTGCATCCACTCGTGTGCAGTTACCTTACGTTACAGTTCCCTCAAACAATATCACAAAGCACAATACAAACTATATAAACAAATTTTCTATTAAGGGTACACTACTAAAATCTGAAGGTGCTTAGGTGACATTTACCCACCTGAAAGAATAATTGAAAGCAAACGCTGATTTTGCTGGTCTTCAGTAGCTTTACTCTAGGTGTAACTGCCAACTGAAGAGCCAACCGTTTATATACCCAGATTTGCTGTCATGCCTTTACCCCAATCAGTTATGCTTTAAATTGAATGGGGGGTATCTGTATGGTATCTGTAAAGATACAAAATCGATATCATATGCATAAATAGTTATAGTTTCTCTAGATGGCATTGCTCTGGCCTCTAGCACTACCGTAAGAAACCTCGGAGTAATATTTGATCAAGATTTGTCTTTTAATTCTCATTTAAAACAAACCTCACGGACTGCATTTTTTTTCATCTGCGTAATATTGCGAAAATTAGGCCTATCCTGACCCGAAAAGATGCAGAAAAATTGGTCCACGCTTTTGTTACCTCTAGGCTGGATTACTGTAACTCTCTATTATCAGGTAGCTCTAGTAAGTCCTTAAAAACTCTCCAGCTAATTCAGAATGCAGCAGCACGTGTACTAACAAGAACTAAGAAACGAGATCATATTTCTCCTGTTTTAGCTTCTTTGCACTGGCTCCCTGTAAAATCCAGAATTGAATTTAAAATCCTACTGTTAACTTATAAAGCTCTAAATGGTCAAGCTCCATCATATCTTAGTGAGCTCATAGTGCCATATTATCCCACCAGAACACTGCGCTCTGAGAACGCAGGGTTACTCCTGGTCCCTAAAGTCTCCAAAAGTAGATCAGGAGCTAGAGCCTTCAGCTATCAGGCTCCTCTCCTGTGGAATCATCTTCCTGTTACGGTCCGGGAGGCAGACACCGTCTCCACATTTAAGACTAGACTTAAGACTTTCCTCTTTGATAAAGCTGATAGTTAGGGCTGGCTCAGGCTTGCCCTGTACCAGCCCCTAGTTAGGCTGACTTAGGCCTAGTCTGCCGGAGGACCCCCCTATAATACACCGGGCACCTTCTCTCCTTCTCTCTCTCTCTCTCTCTCTCTCTCGTATTCTATTACTGCATCTTGCTAACTCGGCCATTCTGGATGTCACTAACTCGGCTTCTTCTCCGGAGCCTTTGTGCTCAACTGTCTCTCAGATTAACTCATATTGCAGCGGTGCCTGGACAGCGTGACGTGTGTGGTTGTGCTGCTGCCGTGGTCCTGCCAGATGCCTCCTGCTGCTGCTGCCATCATTAGTCATTAGTCATACTTCTACTGTTATTATACACATATGACTATTGTCACACATGTATACTGCCAGATATTAATACATACTTTCAACATATTGTACCACAGTAGCCAGAACTATAACTATAATATTATTACTTTCAATAATGTTGTTGTAAGCTACTGTTATTACCTGCATCTCTCTCTCTCTCTCTGTCTCTCTCTCTCTCTGTCTCTCTCTCTGTCTCATTGTGTCATGCGGATTACTGTTAATTTATTATGCTGATCTGTTCTGTACGACATCTATTGCACGTCTGTCCGTCCTGGAAGAGGGATCCCTCCTCAGTTGCTCTTCCTGAGGTTTCTACCATTTTTTTTCCCTGTTAAAGGGGTTTTTGGGGGAGTTTTTCCTTATCCGCTGCGAGGGTCATAAGGATAGAGGGATGTCGTATGCTGTAAAGCCCTGTGAGGCAAATTGTGATTTGTGATATTGGGCTTTATAAATAAAATTGATTGATTGATTGATAAAATAATGTCCCAACTGAGTGGGCAGACACACATAAATACCCTATATGTCACACTAACTTTATTTGTGAGCGTGCTATCTGCTCTCTTTGGATGGTAGGCTATATCCAGCTGCTCGACCTAGCGACCAACGAAGGAGGCTGCTTCTGTTGCTAGCTACCCCAACTACACTACCACGAAAGCAGCGGCGGGCCTGCCAACGGAGGTTCTGGATCCAGCCGGGTCGGACCTCCGTTGGCAGGCCCGTCGCTGCTTTCGTGGAAGTGTAGTTGGTCGTTCAGGCGCCTCTGCTGTTGAATTAGGTCGCGCTATATTTGTGGATCAGGTTATTTTTATTTTCTGCACTTCCCTATTCCGGTATTGACTCTGACCTCTGATTGTTTAAAATGCCCTTTCCGAAGTTACATCGCCACCTACTGCTTTGGCATGTGTATCATATGTTTTTTATCACACCGCTCGTGTGGATGATTTTTTTTTTGGAAACCGGAGCCCAAAAAACTTTGGTTTCAGAATTGATTTTCGCCACAGCTTCCGCACTGAATTCCCCGTGAACTACAGAACTCCCATGTTGTTTTGCAATCGTACTAGGCTGATGAGTAGAATTTAAGAAACAGGCTAAATGACATGATGTTGCACACTCTTGTACAGTAGGTGGCAGGATGCACTTTTAAATTGTTTGCAATCTGCCAAATGAGAGAAGAAGAAAAAAAAAATGCTTTGCAAGCTGTCATTCCGATTGAGACTGGCCAATAGAGACATGTCTTACAGCTTTCAGTTTAGGCCCCGCCCACCAGGTTCAACTTTTTACTCGCAAAACTTTTTGACTTGATTTGCAAACAAAACTTAAGGATTTACAAACAAAACAAACACACACACACACACACACACACACAGACCAACCTCTCTCGCTCTCCCTCTGTCATTTTCCGCACGCTGTTTTTGAAATCTTCCGCGATCACCTGCCCCTCGCATTATTCGTAGTTCACCTACTTGACTGGCTCATGGAGTGAATAGAGGAGAGGAGGGAAAGGGGCGGTATTGTGCATGCACGGCTTCCATAGAAGACAAAATAACATCTCCAGGCGTCCGTGACCAAAAATCGTTTACCCTCGATTTCATTCATTTTGAAATCGTTTCACCTCAAAATCGTAATCGCGACCACCAGACGATGATTTGCACAGCCATCTCTGTCTGATTTTCTCTCCCATTTTTGTTTCATATATTTTGTAAAATGATTCTTTGAAATTTGAAACCAACTTTTTATTTTCTCCCATTGTGTATGCATTTTAAAATGTAGAAATAAGGCTGTGTTCATTTGTCTCCAAGCTTTGAATTTTTTTTTTCAAAGTAGTCCCTGACTTGCAGGTATCTGTAGAAATCCTGCTTTCCTAATCCAGATGTCTTTGATATATCCTGATAGCTCTGTAATTTTCCGTTGGAGTTTGTATCACATTTTGAATGCTCTGGCTTAAAAGAGCTCCATAATACAGACAGAAATGTCAAAAATATTACAACCATCCACGGTTTCCCTGACCCAGTATCAATGAGGCAATGCAGTGATCAATAGTTAATCTTACACTCTTGATATAAAATTGCAAATTGGAAGTGCAAGAATTATGAGATTTTCTGTTTTGTGTGTGTGAGACATCTACACGTTATCTCTTATTCTCCTTAAAGGTTTTCCATGGCAGAGGCTGGGCATCCTGTGTCAGAGCTCTACCCACCAGGGGAAGCTGTTTCTTTGGAATCTACCCTGTTCGATCAGTCACTCTTCAACACCTCGAGTTCAATACAGGCAACAACACCCTCCAGACTGGCTGGAGGACCAGGTAACAGCTGCCAGGAGGAGCCACAGGAGATCTGTAAAGATCATTCAGTCAGTTCTCCTACCAGGGAAACTAACTGCAGCAGTCTGAATATCCATAGGGAGCCTGGTGAACAAGACAAAAGCCAATCTGAACGATGTGTGCCTCCCAAGGCCTCAAGCCACCCCCATAGTCTGGCTGAGACGCATACACCGTCACATCACCACGACACAGTTGTGAATGCAATCAGTGACAGCCTTGTTGCTGGTAGGACAGGGCAGAACATAAAGTCAGCCTCTCTACCTGTTCACAGGAGTCACTCAGAAACCTTACCTGTGGTTAAACAGGGAATGCCCCCCCATGCTCCAGTCAATGAGACTTGTGGGCTTGCTTACCATGGAGATAAAAGTGTCCAAGAGGCTGAGAGTCACTCCATGTTAGCCTGCAAGCAGTCCATGCAGCTGCAGCAGTGCAACATTATCACCACTACCTGCCGAGGGCCCAGCAGTGGAGAAAGTGATGTACAGCAGCCTCAGAGCAGGTGTGTCTGTATCTCGTCCCCTGAGGCAGCAGGCAAGGTGGAGGGTACTGAAGAAAGGAGCCATCTTCCCCATAAATGTGACAAGGCACTCTGCTATGGCTCTTATAACCATCATGTCAATTTTGAGGACACATTTGCTGCCTACTGTCATCCCCAACCCATCCCAGCCCCCTCCCAGCTGCTGCCACGCCTGGCAGGTGTAGAGCCAACCTGTGACATCCAGCGTACAGCGGCACCTCCTTCAGCAATGAACCACCTCACCCTGCCTCGCCTCATCTCTTCTGTCAGTGAAACAGGCCTGGATGCCAAGCACCTACTTCGGTGCTGCAACCTTAACTGCTCTTGGATCAGCTTGCTGCCCCCTGGTGCTGGGCCACAATCCCCAAAACACTTTGGTGGAGAAGCGTGCTGCAGCAGTCCTGTTGGCCATGTCAGAACCATAACCCAGGACATGGGGACAATGACAGCCCACAGAGAGCTGAGGGATGTTGGGGTGCAGACAGGACAGATGGTCACACCTCATGTGTTCCCCCAGGTCTGTCTGGCAGAGGAGAGCAAGAGTGAGACCTCCTGCACTCAGACTCTGAAAACCAACAGTGACGTAGGCAAGAAACCGGGTGGGGCTTCCAAGACCCCAGTGAAGGAGGTGAAGTGGGATGCAGAAGGGATGACATGGGAAGTGTACGGGGCCTCTGTGGACCCTGAAGAGCTGGGCTTGGCCATCCAGAAACACCTGGAGCTGCAGATCAAGGAGACGGCGAGTCATGCGGCTAAACTGTCTCGCCAGAACACCAACACCTCCCAGCAGGGCAGGAATGGTCAGACAAAGATGGGCAGAATGATTGGCTCCATTCGAACCTCAGCCTGCTGCTCACGCAGCACTACAGCTGTTGACTAACTGACTAGCTGACTGATGGACGGGACAGAGCCTGAACACTGTGTTAGGTAACTAGTAAAGGTGCTGACACACCAAACCGACATCAAAGAACTAGCGGCAACAAAAGCCAACTGTTGCGTCGTCTATGTCACCTCACGTCGCCTGTGTCAGTTCCATTTGAACGCACTACAAAGACTACATCCAACGGCCAAGTAGCACGTACGTTCTGCGCCTGCGTGAGTGGAAAAAACACAAAAAGGGAAACCGGAAGTCCAAGGAATGCATGAAATAAACAAAGTAGCAGAGTGAGAGAGTGGTACATCCTGTCAGCCGAGGGGTTTCCTATCTGTGCAGCCAAGCACCGCAGCACCTCCACGGACTATTACATCCAGATGGTCCCGGTGTTTCCTTCACAGGCTCCACTTCACTCAGCTTCACTCAGCTGCCCGACAAACCCGCTGCTTCTTCCCACTTTAACCTGAATAACAAACTGGGGCTCGGTGCTCTGGTTGGATCCAAACGGAGAGCCGGTGCTAGCTGGGAGGCTAGCGGAGGCTAACTGGCTGTGTTTCCCTCCGGTCATGCTGCAGCTATTCAGGTTAAAGTGAGAAGAAGTAGCGGGTCTGTTGGGCAGCTGAGTGAATAGGAACCTGAGGAGGAAGCATCGGTTAGCCTCAGTTTCACTACAGGCAGATTCACTCGCTACAGGGGCGAAGAAATAAAACCTGAACAGCCAATCAGAATGATCTCTCTCACCGACAAGCTCCGTTGCCAATTCAACATGCTCAATTGGCCAAAAAGCCGCCGACACTGAAGTGCCGACGGTGCGGGACACACCGCAAAAACTAGGGCGACAGACGCTCACCAACGGCCTGACTTTGACCGACGGCCAACTGTCGGCTTGGTGTGTCAGGGCCTTAAGGCTACTCTCAGTATCAGCCTCAAACGTCACCCATCTGATCAGAGGGTCTATGGAGGATAGACTAATCTATACACCAGAATAAGTGGAAATACTTCATGTGAAATGATGATCAACGGTTTGCATTATTGTTAAAAAAAAAAGGTAACTGACAACAGCTTATATTTCATCATTTGTTGTCTGTGGTTCAATATTTCAATGAGTGAAATCATGAATCCTGCAGCTGTGCACTGCCAGTATTTTTAGAGTGCTGCTCCTTGCAGGTGTGTCTTCATATGACAGTACTTAAAGGACACAGAGACAATGAAACAAAGCCTGTCCTGTGTAAAGCAATCTGATACAACAGTCCTGCAATAAATTTTATTCTTGTTAATCTTATAATAAATGTGTGAAATGTGTGATGTAATTCAGTACAGAGAAGTTCCTCCTCCTGGCTGACTACCTGGGTTCCTGGTGTTTGGGGTCTTGAGTGACATGCACTGGCACTAGCACATGTCAGTGGATGCCCGGCAGAGGGAGCCACTAGCAATGTATCACCTAACCCATATCCTAATCCCTCACACCCAAGTCTACAGCTTCAGAAAAAAACAAAGAGTCAATCAACACCTCTGTTCACAAAGAATCACCACATGACACTAAAACAAGAATGACATCAGTCATCACACAAGTGAAATGTTAGTTTTATGGGGCACATAGCAGTGACAGCAGTGGCGTATGCCAGCAGGAATTGGTCTATGGCTATTCTGAGTGGTATCTGCTAGCAGAACAGGAGTCACACACGTCAGTAGAACAACATACCGATAGTCTTTGGCTGCTATATTTTAATGGCCCACAGTCTTTCCCCCAGCATCCCTCTCAGGAAAAACTTTAACATCACTCCTCATGAGGCTGTGGCTCTAAGACTAGCTACATTAGAATCTACAGGATCTATCCAACACTTGACTATTAATTGTGGGGTGAAATCAACATTGCAGCCTCTCTGGGGTGCTAGCAGGGCTTTAATGTTGTTATTCTTGGATATGACATCTACACCTGTAAAAGTCTTTTAAGCTGAAAGTAAAAGTGATATATTAATAGACCCAATAAGATTATTATTGCATGCTTCAATAAAGGAAACATAAAACATTTCTCAGTATCACGTTTTTATAATCTAATCATGAATCCACTCCATCGCCCACTTTATTGTCACAACTGTATAACTAATGTCATACAACATATATAAGCTCATAAACTGCTTGGTCAAGTATCAGTTCTGGAAAATACATGATGTAGGTGTTATAAGATAAGTAAATCAAACTTTTGATCACTTAATACAGCAAAGACAATAAAGATCCCTGTCACAGTAAACCACTGAGGGATTCATCAGTGTCATCTGTGATAGATGCAGAGACTAACAATGACACAATTGTTCATTAAGTGTTTAAAACAAAATAATGTTTTCACTGTGAAACACAAGCGTATTGTCAGGTATTCTTACTACTGGGTGAAAATTCCATTTCAGATATATATATATCTATATCTACATATATATATATATATATATATATATATATATATATATATATATATAGATATAGATATAGATATATAGATATATATGTATGTATGTAGACACATACATGTATATATTTATATGAAGTTTGAATATGTGGAATGAATGACAGTCTGAATATATTGAAAGAAAGACAATATATGGAATGAAATCTGACGTCATCAGGGCACTAGCGCCATCTTGTGTTTCCTCTGTATGCTTGTATTGGATGGATATGAGTGAGTCGGCGAGAGACAGTGGCGGCAATTTTAAGCAATGAAGACATAGTAATTTCCACACTGGCTAATGCACGTGGTGATGTTAACCACACCCAGTACCGCAGTACTTGTAAAGTGGCTCGCACTGAAATTAACAGCAACATTTTGCCACATTCAGCTTCAAACAACGTTTAAAAAAGTGGTGTGAATTTTTTAAAGTCACTTTTTTACCACATTTACAGCAATATTTGAAATATGTTAAATATAATGTCACAGTTAAATCTAAATATTAAATGTTAAACTTAAATGTTAAATCTAAATATAAATGTTAAATCAAAATGTTAAATATAAATATAAATGTTAAATCGACTAAATATTTAGCAAATATGCAAATGCACACTGCTGGTCAGCAAAAGTATCAAAATAAAAGCCTGGGTGGTCAGACTGTGTTTATAGCATCAAATAACAAATTAAAACCAAACTAAATGGGGAAAATTAACACTTGAACATACATCAGCATGATAAGAACTACCTAAAATGATGTTGTCATGTTGTTGTTGTCATGCTTTCTTTAGATTAAAGATTTAGATTTAGATTTAACATTTAGGTTTAACATTTAATATTTAGATTTAACTGTGACATTATATTTAATATATTTTAAATATTGCTGTAAATGTGGAAAAAGTGACTTTAAAAAATTCACACCACTTTTTTTAAACATTGTTTGAAGCTAAATGTGGCAAAATGTTGCTGTTAATTTCAGTGCGAGCCACTTTACAAACGGCACCCCATACCGTACTGCGGTATTGGGTATGGTAAACATTACCAAGCGCATTAGCCAATGTGGAAATTACTATGTCTACATTGTTTAAAATTGCTGCCACTATGTCTCTCACTGACTCACTTATATTCACTGTGTTCTTGTTGCAGCATCCAATACAAGCATACAGAGGAAACACTAGTGCCTTAATGACATCAGATTTCATTCCATATATTCTGACTTTCGTTCAATATATTCGAGGTTCATTCCATATATTCAGACTTCATATTATATAATTTCCTGAATTTGCTATATGTCTCTTTCTCTCTCTCTCT
Source organism: Epinephelus lanceolatus (assembly GCF_041903045.1). Taxonomy (NCBI): domain Eukaryota; kingdom Metazoa; phylum Chordata; class Actinopteri; order Perciformes; family Serranidae; genus Epinephelus; species Epinephelus lanceolatus. The sequence goes on from NC_135750.1 coordinate 42,746,888, forward strand.
CTCTCCTCTCTCTCTCTCTCTCTCTCTCTCTCTCTCTCTCTCTTATATATATATATATATATATATATATATATATATATGTGTGTGTGTGTGTGTGTGTGTGTGTGTGTGTGTGTGTGTATATGCATATATATATGTATATATCAAGGTTCATTCCATATATTCAGACATTGATTCCATATATTGGAGCTTTCATTCCATATATTCAGACTTCATATTTTATATATATATACATATATATATATATATATATATATATATATATATATATATATACATACATATATATATATATACATACATATATATACATATACACATATATATATATACACACACACACATATATATATACATATATATACACATATACATACACACACATACAGTGCCCTCCAAAAGTATTGGAACAGTGAGTCCAATTCGTTCACTTTTGTTGCAGACTGAAAACATTTGGGTTTGACATCAAAAGATGAATATGAGACAAGAGATCAACATTTCAGCTTTTATTTTCAGGTATTTACATCTGGATCTGATACACAACTTAGAAGATAGCATTATTTGTAATGGAACACAAAATTTTTAGGTGAGCAAAAGTATTGGAACATATAAACTTAAAATAGATTAAAGTGAATGAGACTTAATATTTAGTTGCAAATCCTTTGCTTTCAATAACTGCATCAAGCCTGTGACCCATTGACATCACCAAGCTTTTGCATTCTTCTTTTGTGATGCTGTCCCAGGCTTTCACCGCAGCCTCTTTCAGTTGTTGTTTGTTTTGGGGGGTTACTCCCTTCAGTCTCCTCTTCAGCAGGTAAAATGCATGCTCTATTGGGTTTAAGTCTGGAGACTGACTTGGCCAGTCTAAAACCTTCCACTTCTTGCCCCTGATGACCTCCTTTGTTGTTTTGGCAGTGTGTTTTGGGTCGTTATCTTGCTGCATGATGAAGGATCTCCCAATCAGTTTGGTTGCATCTTTCTTTAAATTAGCAGACAAAATGTTTGTGTAGACTTCTGAGTTGATTTTGCTGCTGCCATCATGTGTTACATCATCAATGAAGATGAAAGAGCCCGTCCCAGAAGAAGCCATGCAAGCCCAAGCCATGACATTACCTCCACCGTGTTTCACAGATGAGCTTGTATGATTGGGATCATGAGCAGATCCTTTCTTTCTCCAAACTTTCGCCTTTCCATCACTTTGGAAAAAGTTAATCTTTGTCTCCTCAGTCCATAAAACTTTTTCCCAGAATGTTTGAGGCTCATCTCTGTACCTTTTGGCAAATTGCAGCCTGGCCTTTCTATTCTTCTTGCTAATGAGTGGTTTGCATCTTCTGGTGTAGCCTCTGTACTTTTGTTCATGAAGTTTTGTGCAAACAGTAGATTGTGATACCTTCACTCCTGCCCTCTGGAGGTTGTTGTTGATGTCACTAACAGTTGTTTTAGGGTCTTTCTTTACAGCTCTCACAATGTTTCTGTCATCAACTGCTGATGTTTTCCTTGGTCTACCTGTTCGACGTCTGTTGCTTAGTACACCAGTGGTTTCTTTCTTTTTCAGGACATTCCAAATGGTTGTACTGGCTATGGCCAATGTTTGCGCAATGGCTCTGATTGATTGTCCATCTTCTCTCAGATTCACAATTGCTTCTTTTTCACCCATAGACAGCTCTCTGGTTTTCATGTTGGTTCCACCTCTAAATGCAGTCTGCACAGGCAAAACCTATTGTACCCAATCTGAAACTGAGCTCAGACATTCAGTGCTATTTATTGTTTGAATAATCAATGTAATTGGGAGACACCTGGGCAACAAAACACACCTGTCAGTCACATGTTCTTTTGCTCTCATGAAAAATGGGTGGGTTCAAAAAAAAGGTGCTATCTTCTAAGTTGTGTATCAGATCCAGATGTAAATACCTGGAAATAAAAGCTGAAATGTTGATCTCTTGTCCCATATTCATCTTTTGATGTCAAACCCAAATATTTTCAGTCTACAACAAAAATAAAGGAATTGGCCTCACTGTTCCAATACTTTTGGAGGGCACTGTATATATATATATATATATATATATATGTGTGTGTGTGTGTGTGTGTGTGTGTGTATATGTATGTATATGTGTGTGTGTGTGTGTGTGTGTGTGTGTGTGTAAAACACTTTCAAGACTTCTGAAACAAACACTGAATTTATTCCTGTTTTCTTCAGTAATCTTTGCCTCCATTATCCATATTTCCTTTCTGTTGCAGCCTGTGTGGCTTTAAATGATTGCTAGAGAAAATGTGAAGTCATAAACTCAGCTGTGTTAGTCCACTGTAAATAGACTAACAGACAAATTGTTTGCCTGAGGAAAGGCTGGATGTCAGTTTCATCCCTGGCTGTGGCTCAGAGGTAGAGGGGGTCATCCACCAATCGAAAGATCAGTGGTTCGATCCCGGGCTCCTCCAGTTTTCATCAGTCGTCTTGCTCCCAATGTCTGTTCCATCGGTGTGTGAGTGTGTTAAAACTGAGTAGCAGGTGGCACCTTGTATGGTAGCCTCAGCCACCAGTGTATGAATGTGTGTGTGAATGGGTGAATGTGACTCGAAGTGTAAAAAGGGCTTTGAGTGGTTGGAAGACTAGAAAGGCGCTATACAAATGCAGGTCCATTTACTTTATGTCCAGGAGAGATAGATAAATCTAGTCAGTGTTAAGCCTAGCTTAGCATAAAGACTGGATGAAGACAGGTAGCCTAGCTCCATCAAAAGAGAAACAACATGCCTTAATAGGGTTGCAGTTGTGACCAATGTTGTACTCTCAACAAAACCTTGGCTGGTAGACATATGTGTTTACAGAGATGAAACTGATGTCTATCTTCTCATCTGACAATGTAATTTTATTCTTTGACTGAAAAATGAGATTATCATTACAGTGGACAACACATTGTTATGGTAGAGATAAGCTGACATATAATATGTTCTATTCTGTGTAAAGTTTAACTTTTATTCATTAAAGTTCTTGTGTTATGTTGTGTTGTGTTATGTTATGAGGAACTACACTCTGTCATCTGGTGATAAGGAACATCTTTGAAATTGAGCAGAGTGGTAGCACTGAGTAAGATGGCCTCTTCTACTTTGTATTGTCTTTTCTTTCTCTGTTCTCTTTGTATTCTGATTCATACATTATAGCTCCTTTTGAAAATCATTGCAGCAGTATTTGTTGTTGTTTGCGTAGAGGCCCTCTATAACCATATATCAGGTTTCACACAGGAATTGATGCAGAATGTCAACTGGGTGTATGTCAGTTGGAAGTCTTGTTAGAATGTTGTTTAAATTAAGTGGATCAAGGAAGAATGTGTCTAAATCTTGATGCCAGCAATAAAATGACAGAAACTATGTGGTGGTTTTGTCTTGGGTTTCTTTTGTCTTGATGAGTGCAAAGGTCAAAGATTTTAAAACATTAAATTTTTACGAGGTGACAACAATAAGTGAAATCACATTATTATATAAGATAGATTTGCACAAAAGCTTCAAAATTAGCTGGCAACAGTTAGTAAAGACCATTATTACAGCTGTGCCATTAGCAGTGTGGTCAGTATAAACAGTATATACTTTTTCACTTTACTGTGATGATGTAGCAAATACACTGTGACGATACAGTATGAACACCGTAAATACACTGCGACGATGCAGTATAAATACAATACATACACTGCAACAATGCAGGATAAACACAGTAAATACACAGTGACGATGCAGTATAAACAAAGTAAATACACTACATATATATGTATATATATATACAGTACAGGCCAAAAGTTTGGACACACCTTCTCATTCAATGCGTTTTCTTTATTTTCATGACTATTTACATTGTAGATTCTCACTGAAGGCATCAAAACTATGAATGAACACATGTGGAGTTATGTACTTAACAAAAAAAGGTGAAATAACTGAAAACATGTTTTATATTCTAGTTTCTTCAAAATAGCCACCCTTTGCTCTGATTACTGCTTTGCACACTCTTGGCATTCTCTCCATGAGCTTCAAGAGGTAGTCACCTGAAATGGTTTCCACTTCACAGGTGTGCCTTATCAGGGTTAATTAGTGGAATTTCTTGCTTTATCAATGGGGTTGGGACCATCAGTTGTGTTGTGCAGAAGTCAGGTTAATACACAGCCGACAGCCCTATTGGACAACTGTTAAAATTCATATTATGGCAAGAACCAATCAGCTAACTAAAGAAAAACAAGTGGCCATCATTACTTTAAGAAATGAAGGTCAGTCAGTCCGGAAAATTGCAAAAACTTTAAATGTGTCCCCAAGTGGAGTCGCAAAAACCATCAAGCCCTACAACGAAACTGGCACACATGAGGACCGACCCAGGAAAGGAAGACCAAGAGTCACCTCTGCTTCTGAGGATAAGTTCATCCGAGTCACCAGCCTCAGAAATCGCAAGTTAACAGCAGCTCAGATCAGAGACCAGATGAATGCCACACAGAGTTCTAGCAGCAGACCCATCTCTAGAACAACTGTTAAGAGGAGACTGCGCCAATCAGGCCTTCATAGTCAAATAGCTGCTAGGAAACCACTGCTAAGGAGAGGCAACAAGCAGAAGAGATTTGTTTGGGCCAAGAAACACAAGGAATGGACATTAGACCAGTGGAAATCTGTGCTTTGGTCTGATGAGTCCAAATTTGAGATCTTTGGTTCCAACCGCCGTGTCTTTGTGAGACGCAGAAAAGGTGAACGGATGGATTCCACATGCCTGGTTCCCACTGTGAAGCATGGAGGAGGAGGTGTGATGGTGTGGGGGTGTTTTGCTGGTGACACTGTTGGGGATTTATTCAAAATTGAAGGCACACTGAACCAGCATGGCTACCACAGCATCCTGCAGCGACATGCCATCCCATCCGGTTTGCGTTTAGTTGGACGATCATTTATTTTTCAACAGGACAATGACCCCAAACACACCTCCAGGCTGTGTAAGGGCTATTTGACCAAGAAGGAGAGTGATGGAGTGCTGCGGCAGATGACCTGGCCTCCACGGTCACCGGACCTGAACCCAATCCAGATGGTTTGGGGTGAGCTGGACCGCAGAGTGAAGGCAAAGGGGCCAACAAGTGCTAAACACCTCTGGGAACTCCTTCAAGACTGTTGGAAAACCATTTCAGGTGAGTACCTCTTGAAGCTCATCGAGAGAATGCCAAGAGTGTGCAAAGCAGTAATCAGAGCAAAGGGTGGCTATTTTGAAGAAACTAGAATATAAAACATGTTTACAGTTATTTCACCTTTTTTTGTTAAGTACATAACTCCACATGTGTTCATTCATAGTTTTGATGCCTTCAGTGAGAATCTACAATGTAAACAGTCATGAAAATAAAGAAAACACATTGAATGAGAAGATGTGTCCAAACTTTTGGCCTGTACTGTATATATATATATATATATATATATACACACACACACACATACACTGTAAAATCTACTAAGTTGGGTGTACTCCAAAAAAACTGTGCAAACTCATTGCCTCAGAAAAATTAAGTAAAGTAAACTCTTTATTTTAAAGTAAAAATAACTTGTTTATTTTGAGTCCACAGTACTTACTCTAGCTTGTTAGGGGCCGGGCAGGCAGTCCTGTCAGGACCCTCTTGTTTTCCTGCTTATTCTTTCTCCTTCTTCTGAGGAAATCCTACTTCCCATGCGCGAAAAATCACCAAACTTTGCACAAAGGTCCAGTCCTATGCCAGATTTGCTCAGCTGCAAACACAAGTCAATAGTCCTGATGGTGGCGCTATAGCAAGTGTCTCAAGTTCAAAACTTTGAAAACTTTTGTAAATTTAAACCTATTGCAAATTATTAAGTCCATCACTCTGTTTTTTTTCAAAAACTGTAAAAATTCTTAAACCTATCTCCTCCCACAATTTTTGCTCAATTGACACCAAACTTGCTACAGAGCATCTTCAGACTGTCCTCCACAAATTGTCCTCAGAGATTTTTGATTTATAAAAAATTGAGCCTACAGTGCATCAATATGTTTGACTGTAAACTATGAGAGGCCCTTTGAGACATAATTCATACTTGGTTTCACGTGTAACATCACACTCTCATACATACACCACTATACTCTCACACAAACACTACTATACCCTCTTACATGCACAATCATACTCTCATACATACACCACTATACTCTTACACAAACACTACTATACCCTCTTACATGCACAATCATACTCTCATACACCACTATACTCTTACACAAACACTACTAAACCCTCTTACATGCACAATCATACTCTCATACACCACTATACTCTTACACAAATACTACTATACCCTCTTACATGCACAATCATACTCTCATACATACACCACTATACTCTTACACAAACACTACTATAGGCTACTCTCTTACATGTACAATCATACTCTCATACATACACCTCTATACTCTTACACAAACACTACTATACCCTCTTACATTTATCATCATGTTTTCTTTTATTTACTGTCATACTCTTAGTGTATATGTATGTAAGTAAGATACTATGTACATGAAAGTAACAGTATATGTAAAACAAAGTTCTAATATATGTATGAGAAAATAAATATTATATTTGAAACAGAATAATAGCATATATAAGAGAAATTAGTTGTACATGTGAATGCAAATAATCATGTGTAAGGAACAAAATGACAGGGAATGTAAGACAGAATGATGGTTATGTAAATGAGAATAGTTGTTTGTGTGAGAGAGTTTGATTGAAACGGAAATAGTACTGAATTCTCAGTTCCTGATTTGTTATTTTTGATGACATGAGAAAAAGCGGGATTGGACGGACTTGGCCCACCTTCCCAATCATAATATGAGAGCAACTCAGTGAAGCTGTTGGCCTCTGACTGTCCACACAGGCCGCTGAGCAGAGCGGAGCGCCCCGGACATTTAGGAATTTAGCAACACGAGCTGCCTTTTGCATCAGCTGAGGCTTGAACTCACAACCTCTGAGACTAAGGATCAATTTCTATCTCACTGAGCTAATTAGTCAGTGACAATTCATGTGTAGCTTCACAAATTGACTAAGCCAGATGTGCAGGTTTAGCAGCCGTCCATGCATGGAAAAGCAGATTTCAAACCACTGTAAAAAATTATCGTTATCGAAACAAAAATCTGAAAATACACATATTGCATCTAGACAGCATGGAGATGTTGGTAATTTGTTTGTAACAATGATTGATTTGCGCCATAAGTGAAAAACTGATGTTTAAAATTGCCATTTTTACATTGACTCCAATTGTTCACATTAGAGCAAAATTCAAAATGCTGTGAAAAATTCAGTTTTTGAGATAAAATTCTGAAATTTGCAACACATCATCTACCATGACTCTAGAATTTTGTCATTTTTTTCATGAACATTGAAGATTTATTTAGTAAGAATTTGCATGTATATGTTTACACTACCGTTTACAATCAAACATTTTGATGCACTATAGGCTCAATTTTTGATAAATCAAAAATCTGAGAAACGTAGTTTTTGTAGGACAGGCTGAAGATGCTCTGTAGCAAGTTTGGTGTCAATTGAGCAAAACTTGTGGGAGGAGATAGGTTTAAGAAGTTTTACAGTTTTTGAAAAAAACAGAGTGATGAACTTCATAATTTTTAATAGGTTTAAATGTACAAAAGTTTCTTCAGTATTGGGGCTACAGTTTGATGAAAGTTGTGAAGTTGTAGCACGTATGGTTGATTTGTTATGAATTTTCAAATTTTTGAACTTTAGCTGTTGCTGTAGCGCCACCATCAGGACTACTGGCTTGAGTTTACAGCTGAGGATATCTGGCATGAGACTAGACCTTTGTGCAAAGTTTGGTGAGTTTTCACCCATGGGAAGTATGATTTCCTCGGAAGAAGAAAGAAGAAGAATACCTAGGATTACAATAGTGTCCTGGCAGCTTAGCTGCCCGGACCCTGTCTCAGGGGGCCTCTCATAGTAAACAGTACTATAAACATATACTTGCAAATTCTTGCTCAATAAGTTTTCAATGTTCATGAAAAAAATTAACAACATTTTGGAGTCACTGTAGATGATGTTTGGCAAATATCAGAATTTTATATCAAAAACTGAATTTTTGACAGCATTTTGAATTATGTCCTCATGTGAACCATTGCTGTCAATGAGAATAGAGCATCTTTACACATCAGTTTTTCACTTATGGGGTAAATCAATCGTTGTTAAAAACAAATTAACAACATCTCCATGCTGTCTAGATGCAAGATGTGTATTTTCAGATTTTTGTCTTGATAACTGAATTTATGACAGCAGTTTGAAATCTGCCTTGACAGCTGCTGTCCTGGTGGCTGGCTTTGTCAATTCGTGAAGCCACAAATGAGATGTCATTTGCTAATTAGCTCAGTCAGATAGGCAATGCTCCTTGGTGTCAGAGGTTGTCAGTTCAAGCCTCGACTGATGCAAAATGTACATTGTGATGGCAACTTTCTTGTTGTCTTCCTATTCTGCCTCTTGTTGCTCAGAATTGCCTAAATCTGCCTAAAATTGCCTGGCCCCGACCATTGCTGCCCAGCAATTATAATTTATTTTGAGTCCACAGTGCTTAATCTAACTTGTTTATTTTGAGTCCGCAGTACTTAATCTAACCTGTTTATTTTGAGTCCACAGTACTTAATCTAACTTGTTTATTTTGAGTCCAAAGTACTTAATCTAACTTGTTAATTGTGAGCGCACAATACTTGGACTACCTTGTTTATTTTGAGTCCACAGTACTTAATCTAACTTGTTAATTGTGAGCGCACAATACTTGGACTACCTTGTTTATTTTGAGTCCACAGTACTTAGACTAACTTGTTTACTTGAGTGTGCAAAACTGATATCAACACTTTATGTATATAAACAATAATAGTCTCCTTAAAACAATGCATGAGGAGGCGTTGGTGGCTTAGTGGATAGAGCAGGTGCCCCATGTACAAGGCTGTTGCTGCAACGGCCCGAGTTCGTCTCAGCCTGTGGCCCTTTGCTGCATGTCATTCCCTCTCTCTCTCCCCCCTTCATGCTTGGCTTCCCTATCAAATTAAGGCAAAAATGCCCCCAAAAAATATCTTCAAAAATGTATGAGAACAATTAACACTTATATTCCTTTAGCCCTTAGCAGTAATGATTTTATTAGCTTTTTTAATGACAAAATTCTAACTATTAGAGGCAAAATTCATGACCTCCTGTCATCAGATAGTACCTATCTAACCTCAAACACAGCTGTAAGACCTAATATATATTTAGATTGCTTCTCCCCAATTTCTCTTCAAGAACTGACCGCAGTGATTTCTTCATCTAAATCATCAACGTGTCTCTTAGACCCCATCCCAACTAGGCTACTTAAGGAGGTCTTACCTTTAGTTAACACTCATATATTAGATATGATCAATATATCCTTATTAACAGGCTATGTACCACAGTCTTTTAAGGTAGCTGTAATTAAACCTCTCCTAAAAAAGGCCACCCTGGATCCAGAGGTGTTAGCCAACTATAGACCAATATCTAATCTTCCCTTTCTTTCAAAGATCCTTGAGAAAGTAGTCGCAGACCAGCTGTGTGATTTTCTCCATGATAATAATTTATTTGAAGAATTTCAGTCAGGATTTAGAGTGCATCATAGCACTGAGACAGCACTAGTTAAAATTACAAATGATCTTCTGATTGCTTCAGACAAAGGACTCGTCTCTGTACTTGTTTTATTAGATCTTAGTGCGGCATTTGACACTATTGACCATAAAATTCTACTGCAGAGACTGGAACACTTAATTGGCCTAAAAGGTTCTGCACTAAGCTGGTTTAAATCTTATTTATCTGATCGTTTTCAGTTTGTTCACGTTCATAATGAATCATCCTTACGTACTAAGGTTGTTTTGGAGTTCCGCAAGGTTCTGTGCTCGGACCAATCCTATTTACTCTCTATATATGCTTCCTTTAGGTAACATCATTAGAAATCACTCTGTAAATTTCCATTATTATGCGAATGATACACAGTTGTATTTATCTATGAAGCAAGAAGAAACTAATCAATTAACTAAACTTCATAATTGCCTTAAAGACATAAAAACCTGGATGAGCACCAATTTCCTGATGTTAAATTCAAACAAAGCTGAAGTTATTGTTCTTGGCCCCAAACAACTCAGAGACTCTTTAACTGATGACATAGGTTCTCTAGATGGCATTGCTCTGGCCTCTAGCACTACCGTAAGAAACCTCGGAGTAACATTTGATCAAGATTTGTCTTTTAATTCTCATTTAAAACAAACCTCACGGACTGCATTTTTTCATCTGCGTAATATTGCGAAAATTCGGCCTATCCTGACCCGAAAAGATGCAGAAAAATTGGTGCACGCTTTTGTTACCTCAAGGCTGGATTACTGTAACTCTCTATTATCAGGTAGCTCTAGTAAGTCCTTAAAAACTCTCCAGCTAATTCAGAATGCAGCAGCACGTGTACTAACAGGAACTAAGAAACGAGATCATATTTCTCCTGTTTTAGCTTCTCTGCACTGGCTCCCTGTAAAATCAAGAATTGAATTTAAAATCCTACTGTTAACTTATAAAGCTCTAAATGGTCAAGCTCCGTCATATCTTAGAGGGCTCATAGGGCCATATTATCCCACCAGAACACTGCGCTCTGAGAACGCAGGATTACTTGTGGTCCCTAAAGTCTCCAAAAGTAGATCAGGAGCCAGAGCCTTCAGCTATCAGGCTCCTCTCCTGTGGAATCATCTTCCTGTTGCGGTCCGGGAGGCAGACACCCCCTGCGTTCGGAAAGTCTTTTTTGCTTAGGAAGGTTCCTAGCTGAGTGAAATGACCCGGAAGTATTTTAGCGGCCGCCATGATAAGAGCTGTTCGAATTCTCTAAACTAGGAAAGGAGGTTCAATGCTTCCTTTCAGATCTCCTTTAGCATAGGATACATCGGACCTTCCTAAGCGATAGGAAAGGAGATAATTCCATCCCACAAGTCATTGCGGCGGCAATATTTACGCACCATTCACAAACTCAAATGATTAGGAAAGAAAAAGATCAACATGACCGAGAAAGGAAGGAGATCTACTGCATCTCAAAACATTGGCATCGGCTATGCTTATGGCATAGATAGATAGATAGATAGATAGATAGATAGATAGATAGATAGATAGATAGATAGTGTTGTGGAAATTCTCTGCTGCTGGTGAATAATGAAATAGAGACTTCTGCCTGCCGACAAAGTTTTTATTTTCTTTGCAAAGAAAAGGTCAGTCATCACACGAGCGGTCAGAATGACGAAAGACCCAGAGCATAGAAAAGCCTAAACATTTATACCAGAGGAACGCCTCTTACAGTGTGTTTCACACCCTTCTGTCTGTGGCAGGGAGCAGAGCCCCTACCCATTGTTTTCAAACTCTTTTGGCTGCCACAGGTATTGGCTCCGACCCCCTAGGGTGTGTTTTACACCTGGCGTATCCTGCAGGATTTTGTATCTAGGTGGGAGTTTAAGAGGTCTAGACATTCTTTGTATTTGAAAACACAAAGAATACATAAAGAATAATGAAATTACAAAGAATACACAAAGAATAATGAAATTACAATTACAATAGATAGATAGATAGATAGATTCAAGAGTATTATCTAGACCTGCTCTATATGTAAAGTGCCCTGAGATGGCTTTTGTTGTGATTTGGCACTATATAAATAAAATTGAATCTAAAAAATAGATAGATAATCAATGAAGTACTGTTGCTGTGCCTCATGCGTAAATGCGCATATACTTGGCGTATCTGGAGATTTAAATAATCAATGAAGTTACTGCTTCCCACTTTTTATTCCCCTGTACAGTGTTTCCCTGCAGAGCTACAGTGGAAGGATCATAACAAAAAATACAAAAGACTGTAACGTTAAAAGATATCTGCCTGAGGTTATTAAATACCTGCAGCGAGCACCCCACCCCACCCCGCAGCAGAAACAATAAGTGCGTTTCCCCATAAAGAGAGACGCTGTGTACATTTACGCACGAGGCACAGCAGCGTCCCTTTTATTATTAATATTATTATTATTTATTATTTATCTGTCTATCTATGCAGTAGGGGCACATAATATTGATTTAACAATAAAGGCCAAACACAAGTTAATTACTGGTTGTGGTCTAATTTTGCCTCCAATTGCCCATTTGAAGAAGAAAATGGAAAAAGTACGTGGATTTCCATTCTTTTTTTATTCACAGGGAAAACAAAATAATGCATTTAATATCTATTTATCCTGTTATAAAACAAACAAGTTGAACACAGCTGTGGACGGAGGGGACACGCACCGTAACATATGCTCAGTTTGCATCAGTCATTTATTCATTTGAGCGTTGTTGTACTGCCAGCCTTTAGTAATATCATTAATTCATTTTACTACTTGGGATTCAGATGGGTGAGTGTGAGCAAACATTCTCAATGTGACAATTTCGTTTCAGTTTGTGGCTTGCAGCCTATATTCCTTTTTTTAATTCAATTCCGACCTTAGTAATTAAACAATATCTTTCACCGTGTTGTCCACATTTATATATCCTGCATGAAACAACACGATGAGAACATACGCCCCAAACATTCTCATCGTGTGCATTTTGTAGTCCATCTTCAGAACATTGTAGTTTCACCACAGCAGACCCACGTCAATAACATCCGCCGTCGCATGATGACGTAACCCAGCGTAAGTGCGGTCGGATTTTCTCAGCTCCGCGGTTCTTTTTTCCTAAGTCCTTATGAATTCTCCTACTCATCTTTACTTGACCTCATGACGTTTCCCACCAAGGTCAAGGAATAGTGATTAGGAATAGACGATAAGAGGGACTTTCCGACCGCAGCCCCCGTCTCCACATTTAAGACTAGACTTAAGACTTTCCTCTTTGATAAAGCTTATAGTTAGGGCTGGCTCAGGCTTGCCCTGTACCAGCCCCTAGTTAGGCTGACTTAGGCCTAGTCTGCCGGAGGACCCCCTATAATACACCGGGCACCTTCTCTCCTTCTCTCTCTCTCGTATTCTATTACTGCATCTTGCTTACTCGGCCATTCTGGATGTCACTAACTCGGCTTCTTCTCCGGAGCCTTTGTGCTCCACTGTCTCTCAAGTTAACTCATATTGCAGTGGTGCCTGGATAATGTGACGTGTGTGGTTGTGCTGCTGCCGTGGTCCTGCCAGATGCCTCCTGCTGCTGCTGTCATCATTAGTCATACTTCTACTGTTATTATTAGGGTTGGGAATCTCTCTGTGATAGACGATTCGATACGTATCTAGATACACGGGTTACGATACGATTCAAAAACGATATATTTTTAATACAGAACGAATCGATACGATTCGATACAGTGTAGGAACGATACAATTCGATTCTATGGTTAACATTTGTTGATGTAGACATTAATCATATATTATAAAATAAAGAAGCCAATTCTATAAAAGTGACATTCAGTATTTTCAAATTTGTAAAAGACCACATCCCCAAGCATTGTTGCTCTATGGCACTGGCAAAAATAAAATAAAAAGACAACAACAACAACAAAATCACATGTCAAATGTATTTATTTTTAGACATGGACCAAAAAAAGACTTGAACATAACAATGAACATCATTTTGTTGGATGGGATCAATATAAAAATGAGAAGTTTTAAACTTCAAGTGAAGTGAACTGTATGTAAAATTTAAGTGTTTTAAACCCACTTGTTGTGTTGTTTTTATGGTATTGTCTGTGTTTTTGTATGTATCTTATATGGACTTGAGTCTGGAATAAAGTTTATTATAACGCTGTACAATATAAACATAAAGCAGAATAAAATAATAACATGCAATGTAGGGGCAGAATCTGACATCTCCTGTTAATAGTTGATATCATGGACTGTGATGACTAGCAGCTTATCACTGACAGCATGTCAGACTATTTCTCTGTGTTTGCTACACTCTGTTTGTCATTTATAAAAAGATAAATCACTTTTCTATAATACATCAATGATATTTCAATGGAATAAATTACTTATTCGACTTATTCATACTTCAAAAACAGCATCAATAACTGATTAACATAAGGGCGGATCAAAATAAAATAAATAAATAAAATAAAAATCAACCAGCCACCCTCCTCCTCTGACAAGTAAAGAACAGTCCCTAAAGTGCGCTGAGGTTTGTGGAAATGTGAACTGCTCATTTCTCCTCTGACACATCACATACCTGTGTGCTGCCAGGGCTTGGCTGGTATTTTTCGGCAGTCATGACACAGACGAAGACTTCTTGGACCTGGAGCCGGGCTTCTCGATCGCCGGCCGGTAAGCTGTTATCATGTGCCGCCGTATTTGACAGGAATACGTATTTCTGTCTGTGTCTGTGACCCCGCGTTGAACTCACAACCGGCAGGATTCACCTTTAGTTTCTGCTGCGGCTTGGCTGCTCCCTGGTTTACCCAACCAGCATTAGCTTCTGTTCCTCATCTCCACTGGTCAAGCTGGCGCTGATGTTTACATCCATTATCGTTGTCAGTAATGCCTGCTACAGAGCATGCCGCCGGGCCGGCTCTCGCGTTGTTTTTGAGATGCAAACTGTTAAAGCCAGTCAACTGATTGCTAGTCTCGCGATACCCGAATCCATGACTCTACAATTGATTCATCTAAGGATTCATGGCGGATTCGTATCGATTGAGAAGGCTGACACCGACGTAGCCGTATCAAAGAGCATGGATACCAAGAGGCGAAGCTCCGTTGAATTTTTGCCAACAGCCACTAGGGGCGCTACCGCCATTTTGGACTGTTGAGCCTGGACTGTTGTGCCCAGACAACATGCAAGATGTTAAGGAGAGAGGAGAAAAAAGTAAAAGAAAACAGTGTAGTGCAATTAACTGCAACAACTATCAGTGGAACACCCCGCACCTGGCTTTCCACCGTTTCCCGAAGGATCCCGACAGGTAAGAACTATATTGAAGAAAGAAAGTTTTAAAGTGTTTTAATATCAATTTAATATGCCAGTTTTGTTTTGTTATATATATATATATATATACAGTACAGGCCAAAAGTTTGGACACACCTTCTCATTCAATGCGTTTTCTTTATTTTCATGACTATTTACATTGTAGATTCTCACTGAAGGCATCAAAACTATGAATGAACACATGTGGAGTTATGTACTTAACAAAAAAAGGTGAAATAACTGAAAACATGTTTTATATTCTAGTTTCTTCAAAATAGCCACCCTTTGCTCTGATTACTGCTTTGCACACTCTTGGCATTCTCTCCATGAGCTTCAAGAGGTAGTCACCTGAAATGGTTTCCACTTCACAGGTGTGCCTTATCAGGGTTAATTAGTGGAATTTCTTGCTTTATCAATGGGGTTGGGACCATCAGTTGTGTTGTGCAGAAGTCAGGTTAATACACAGCCGACAGCCCTATTGGACAACTGTTAAAATTCATATTATGGCAACAAGCAGAAGAGATTTGTTAGGGCCAAGAAACACAAGGAATGGACATTAGACCAGTGGAAATCTGTGCTTTGGTCTGATGAGTCCAAATTTGAGATCTTTGGTTCCAACTGCTGTGTCTTTGTGAGACGCAGAAAAGGTGAACGGATGGATTCCACATGCCTGGTTCCCACTGTGAAGCATGGAGGAGGAGGTGTGATGGTGTGGGGGTGTTTTGCTGGTGACACTGTTGGGGATTTATTCAAAATTGAAGGCACACTGAACCAGCATGGCTACCACAGCATCCTGCAGCGTCATGCCATCCCATCCGGTTTGCGTTTAGTTGGACGATGATTTATTTTTCAACAGGACAATGACCCCAAACACACCTCCAGGCTGTGTAAGGGCTATTTGACCAAGAAGGAGAGTGATGGAGTGCTGTGGCAGATGACCTGGCCTCCACAGCCACCGGACCTGAACCCAATCGAGATGGTTTGGGGTGAGCTGGACCGCAGAGTGAAGGCAAAGGGGCCAACAAGTGCTAAACACCTCTGGGAACTCCTTCAAGACTGTTGGAAAACCATTTCAGGTGACTACCCCTTGAAGCTCATGGAGAGAATGCCAAGAGTGTGCAAAGCAGTAATCAGAGCAAAGGGTGGCTATTTTGAAGAAACTAGAATATAAAACATGTTTTCAGTTATTTCACCTTTTTTTGTTAAGTACATAACTCCACATGTGTTCATTCATAGTTTTGATGCCTTCAGTGAGAATCTACAATGTAAATAGTCATGAAAATAAAGAAAACGCATTGAATGAGAAGGTGTGTCCAAACTTTTGGCCTGTACTGTATACACACACACGTATATATATGGCCTCTTGGACCATTTATATCAGAACTGATTACTGCTTTAGCATTAAAATATATCATATTAAAATAGCCTATATATTATTATTATTATTACTGTCCCCTTACTGTACAAACTGTAAATAAATCTTTATTCCTGACTGTGACGTTGCCATTAATATGTTTCTAGTTAAAATATTGATTTTTTTTTTTTTTTTTTTTGTAGATTGGCTTATGGGGTGATTTTGAAGGAGTAATTAAGTTATTCTTCTCACAAGTGGGTGTAATATGTAGAGATGCCGTCTAGGCTGTTTTTCTTCGTTTTGTTTTTTTTAAAGTCTATATTTTGCTTTACAAAAACGTGAAAAAGCAGCTGTGACCAAGCTATCACGAGGTGAGTAGCATTGTAAGCATAATTAATAGCAATATACTTAAGTTTGTTTGCGTGTATTTGTATGCAAGCGGGTCTGCTGCGGTCTGCTGACAGTCCAAAATGGCGGCGGTAGAACGAAACCCAGGGGCGAGTCTGTTGCTATGGGGAGTTCTATTGAGCTTCGCCTCTTGGTATCCATGCTCTTTGGCCGTCTCTCGCTTGTCAAACCGGATATGCTGTCGTATCGGTTGATCGTTCCCAACCCTAGTTATTATACACATATGATTATTGTCACATATGTATACTGTCAGATATTAATATATACTTTAAACATATTGTACCACAGTAGCCAGAACTATAATTATAATATTATTACTGATGTTCTAAGCTACTCTCATTACCGTCTGTCCTACATATCTCTCTCTCTCTCTCTCTCTCTCTCTCTCTCTCTCTCTCTCTCTCTCACACACATTGTGTCATACGGATTACTGTTAATTTATTATGCTGATCTGGTCTGTCCGTCCTGGAAGAGGGATCCCTCCTCAGTTGCTCTTCCTGAGGTTTCTACCGAGGGTCCAAAGGACAGAGGGATGTCGTATGCTGTAAAGCCCTGTGAGGCAAATTGTGATTTGTGATAGTGGGCTTTATAAATAAAATTGATTGATTGACTTAATTGGTTGATTTAGCTGCCATACAATGTCTATTTTCATGAGGGCAAAAACATCACTCACCCAACACTGAATCAGACCTACTGCAATTCTAAAGTCACAAGTGTGCACTATTGCCATAATTTTAAGAGCAGCATGTAAACAATCTGAATGTTAATTAAAGTTGCAGTAGCTGGGACAGCATATATGTGAACAGAATTTCAAATAACACAATTTCAACAAAGGAACTTTTCTAGTGCCGTTTCACAAAAGTATCCAACTTTTCTCACACAAAAGTTATATTTCACAATAGCATCTTATTCTTCATGGATACAAAATAAGTAGAGCTGCAACGATTAATTGATTATTAATCAATTATTAAATTAATCACCAACTATTTTGATAATTGATTAATTGTTTTGAGTTATTTTTAATAAAAAATGTCCAAATTCTTTGATTTCTTCTCAAATGTGAATATTTTCTGGTTTTGTTTGTCTTCTTGTGACAGTAAACTGAATATCTTTGAGTTTTGGATATAACAAGAAATTTGAGGATGTCATCTTTGGGTTTGTACAGACCAAAACGCTAACTGATTAATAATCCATCAATCAAGAAAATAATCAGCAGATTAATCGATAATGAAAATACATGTTAGTTGCAGCCCTACAAATAAGTGCTGAATAAACAAAAGCATCTAACTTTTTTTTTAGACAGAAATGCAGTTGCACAAAAGTATGTTACTCTGCTCTGATAAAAAATAAGAGTGTTGAATAAACAAAAGTATCTTACTTTGCTTACAGACAAATGTTCTAATGCAAAAAGTATCTTACCCTTCTCTGATAACAAATAGGAGCACTGAATTAACAAAAGTATCGAACTTTTCTTACATACAAAAGTGCTGTTCCACAAAATATGTGAAGTATCTTACTCTTCTCTGGTAACAAATAAGGGTGCCATTTCCCAAAGTACCCGACTTTTCTCAAATACATAATAAATAAATAAATAAATAAATAAATAAATAAATAAAAATAATAAAATAAAATAAAGAAAAAAACAGCTGTTTCGCAAAGGGATTTAAAGCCCCTGTTCACCCACACAGGGTGTTTTAATTACTCAACTTAACTTCTGTCTCATATAAATAGTGCAATAATAATTGCAAAGTTTACCAAGTATTTTTGGATAGCTGATGACTTTATTGGTCTAACTCAGTAGACTGTTTTTCAGACTGAGCAGTTTTGGAGGGAGAGCTTTGGTTCCCATGAACTTGAGTGTATTTGCCATGCATTTTGGGTAATCCAAATGTAAAGTATGTAAGCCCAAATAACCGGCAAACTGCCTGAGGAAAGTCCTTAATATTGTCCATGACAATACCTCCCTCAAGAACGATGGCAGTGGAGATGGACTGGAGATGTGTTGAGTTTGTATCCTGCCGAGGATCATCTTCACTAAGAACCATCAGCACACCAACTGTGACAGATGCAAAGGCCTCATCTCTCGTTGTATCCTGCAAAGAAACACATATGGTCTTGAGAAAAACAAATTAAACCGCGAGCAGTTGAACAGTTACACATTTTTTGCTCTTCAGGCTCTGAGCTTCCGCACATTCATTTTGAAATTAAATAAATTAAAGTGACACGTCTTGCTGTAACTGTGTAGCTTTTTGAACACAGTGTCCAAATTTTAGGGGTTCAAAAGTAAGTGGACACTGTTATGAAATGTTTTTGTGGTAGCTGTGTGTAGATACAAAGTCCATGCACAAGAACATGATGACCATGCAGAAGATAATAGTGATGTTAAAAAAACTAAAATCTATCAGACACACGAAAAATAGTTTGGTGGCAAAATCAGTAGTTGTGTACACTCCAAAAACATAAAAGCAGGGGTGTAGAGTAAAAAAAAAAAGTGACTGGTGAGGTTTCAAATACACATACATAGAATCAAAATGGTGAAATTTAGCTCGGAGGACCAAACTTCAATAAATCGTAACTTTAAAGTATCTGGAGTACAGCTTTAAGATTTTACAAGGTTACATAAATTTTATAGGAGTTTCAACATGATTTTTTTCCCAGCACACCAGTTCAGTCAGCTGGCACAAAATCAAACCGATGCAAGCAGTGTAACAGTTGCAACTTGCAAATCTTACAGCTTATAAGATAGAAAGACAAGGTGCACTTCTAGCATGGTTAAGTACTATTTTCCAAACACATCAGACTAGTACATGTAGTACTTTTTAAACAAAACACTGATTTGTATTAGTAAATACAAATAAATACAATTAGTGGGGACCTTTGTGAGAGTGAAATGCTACGGAATCATATTTGTGTCAATGTATTTTTATATTAATTTCTAAATTAACATCTAGGGCAATGAGCTGTCAAATAGCAGCATTACCACAAAGCCCACACTAGGGGCAAAAGTAATGGCAAAAAACTGAGGAAACTGTAAATACAAGGGCATATTAGCAAAAAGGCAAAAGACCAGTATTTTACAACATTACACAAATAATGATTGCAAGTGCAGCTTTACATTTGAGATTATTTTATTTTTTTTGCTTTCGTGAATTTCTTTTATTTGTATTACTTTTGCTTAATATTGAATAAGTGTTTAATTATACTGACATAATTTTTTTTCAAGCACTATTCAGGACAAAAATAGTAGCATACCTGTCTCTCTGTGCAAAGTGCTGGCCATCGTTCAACCATGTTCTGTACAGGAGGCTCATTTTTCACTGTCTCTCGTCTGCGTAAGGGAGATGAATGGTCCATCATTTGAGAGATGAGTGTGCCATTTGGTCGCTTTCTCTTCATTTCTTCTACAAGAACATTTCTGGCATTTTCAAGGCTTGTTTCATCATGTCCTTCAGGTAAATTTAGGAGATAATTTGCTTCACCTCTTCTTGGCCATTTTACATTCTTGCTTGATGATTCTCTGGCTGGGTTGCTTTTACTCCTTTTACCCCCATTGACAGCTACATATTCACATCCAGCTTTCCAAAGCTTTGTGCAATAGCTGCCCATCTTAAATTTAAGGCTGTTCTTCCAGCTGTAACATCCTGCTGAAGTCGTCATCCCCAGGATAAGCTTTGAAACTGTACATAGTCTCAGCAAGCTTTTCCATCATGTCATGCTTCATATCTCTTGATAGAGTTATATGTATTCCATCTTTCATAAAGCCAAGATCACCCTGTCTCAGTCTATACTCAACATCGACTGAGAAATTGGGTACGTCAAAGAATTTCAGTCATTGCCTTCTTAGCGATCGTGATGATCCAGCAGTCGACAGGATTTCAGTGTCTGCTGTGCTGCACTCAGTGTCCAATGTTGTAGTGGGTGATGACAGAGCTGCTAAACTTAAGGCAAATCTGCGATTTTAGTCAAATTGCAGAGGGCATTATGGAAGTCTGCATCTTCATACAGCAGTTTGAAGTCATACTGCAACAACAGCTTATCCTTCGACTGCACTTTTAATTCTTCAATGGAGTTGTGTCTCTCATTTAAAGTTATCTTCCTGATATCATCTTCATCAATGACAACTCTCAGCAGTAACCTCTGGGCCATTCTGATAACTCATCCTGAGAACAGAGGAGACATATTTGTGAGATTCCAACATTTCGCATTTACATCACTCAGCACAATATGTACCATTTGAGTGTAACAAGCTGTTTCCCTCTAATTCTATAAAGTGACAGGAAAAAACACATCATTCAGTTCAGACAACTGAGTGACGGCATGGACAGACAAATGGCTGCCACAGAGCTCATATGCTTTAAGATGTTCATCATACCATGAACCCACAAGTCTGCAGACAAACAACATGTTGGTATTGATCACCACAATCATTTCTATTTGTATAAAATCTTGGAGCCCTGAGCAAGATCCAACTGAAATGACCATATCAGCACTGTACTTAATGCCATCTATGCAGACAGCGGATGCTACAAGGACTGAGCTCGGAGTTATGTTTCTAGCTTTTGAGATTACAAGCGTATTTATCTTAACTCCTGCCTCTGCCCTCTCTGCAGCAGTGATCCACGGAAAAATCGCGGACTCTATGGACTGACTAGATGAGAGCTCAGCTGGGTTTTTTTTGTTTGTTTTTTTAAACTGTGGGACTAAAATGTGGATTTATCTTCACTTCTGTTTGTCAACCCCTTCACAGCAGCAACATGGAGGAGCCGACCGTACTGTAGAATAGGAGAGTGGTTTGGTTAACTACTTGCCATAGTTCAAATGATTCTGGGGATGTTCAAAAGCAGCCCGTGAAGCATGTAACGTAACCAAAATGAGGGCTGATATATGCAACTTGCAATTGTTTGCTCTTTAATAGCGCTCTGACCACCATTTACCACAGAACACAACATGTCTACAGTTGTCTTTTTTGCCCTCTCCCCCATGTCATCTTTGAAAAAGACGGTTCTGGCTACATAACTAGCTACATAAAGTAGTACTGTGAACTGAAAACCCTTCATCCCCAACCCCCCCACCCTGTTTCTTATCTGATCCACACCAATGTAGATGCTGACCCTCTTTCTTGTTTTGAACTTAGAATGGTGAGTTTTGCCAAAAGGTGAGGAATTTACATAAAGTTTTCAAAGTCCTGGATGGAAGGAAAACACGAAACGCGTATTTCTTTAAAAAAAGTTTCTGAACAAGAACTGGAACTAGTTCAATACGCACTTTATTAAAAAGGACACAGCACCGCCTATCGAGGCGGAGTCAGATGTACTTGGTCAGAAAAACACAGATGAGACGAGAAGTCCAACTTGACTGATTAGCCGAGCTATGAGCTTAGGTTGACTACTGTGTGCATGTAAACGTACTGAGTGGCAGAGGAGGCAGATCCTTCACTGTTCTCTTGGCTTAAAGTATTCAAAAACAAGACAAAGAAAACTAAGACAGACCATTCATGTGCCCTAGGTAACTTGGATTCTAAAAAACCTGCTGGTCCTGACAACTTAGAACCATTCTTCCTAAAAACAGGTGCACAGTTTATTGCACCTCCCCTTACTTAGCTTTTCAATCTTACATTAAGCACCAATGTGATTCCCAAAATATGGAAGTCAGCCTATGTCCTCCTTCTACTAAAAGGGGGGGGAGGCCACTTTATTAACTAATTATAGGCCCATTTCTAAATTGTCAGTTCTGGCTGAGATCCTTGAAAAACATGTTAGTGAACAGTTGAAGGAGTTTATATATAAAAATTATATTTTATCTAAACATCAGTCTGGCTTCAGAAAACAACACAGCACTATTACTGCGACAATGAAAGTGGTGAATGATATCATTGGCATACTGGATAAGAAGCAGAGTTGTGTAGCTCTATTTATTGACCTGTCCAAAGCTTTTCATACTGTTGACCATCTCATCTTGAAACAGAGGTTGACTAATATTGGTGTGTCTGACCAGGCAGTGGGATGGTTTGTGAACAACCTTTCTGAAAGATCTCAATGTGTCCAGTTTGATGGGCTCTCCTCTGATTGGTTAAGTGTTTTTAATGGTGTACCCCAGGGGTCTGTTTTGGGTCCACTGTTATTTTCTATCTATATTAATAGTTTAGGTTGTAATGTGGATGGAGCCTATTTTCATTTTTATGAATCTTCATAAAAATGAAAATAGGCTCCATCCACTGTGATCTATTGTGCTGGTCCCTCTATTGCTGAGGCTCTTGCCAAACTGCAGGATGTTTTTAATATTATTCAGATTCAGCTTTCGCAACTAAAGCTGGTTTTGAATGTTGATAAAACTAAGGTAATGCATTTTTCAAATGCTAGTAAAAAGCCTGAGAACACTGTTGACATTATTTCTGCCCAGGGAAAGAAGTTAGAAGTTGTCTCCAGTTTTAAATATCTCGGTATTTGGCTTGATGACGGTCTTTCTTTTAAACCTCATGTTGAAAATCTTCTTAAAAAGCTGAGACTGAAGTTAGGGTTCTATTTCAGAAATAAGTCCTGCTTCTCTATGGAGGCCAGAAGGAGACTGAGCTCTGCTACCTTCTTACCAGTTCTTGATTATGGTGATCTATTGTACATGAATGCATCTGCACACTGTTTGCACATGTTAGATACTGTATATCACAGTGCTCTGAGGTTTGCTACAAACTGTAAAGCCCTCACTCATCATTATACTCTTTACTCCAGGGCTGGGTGGCCATCTTTGACTATGCGTAGGCTCAGTCACTGGCATTTGTTTATGTATAAAGCCATTCTGGGTAAACTACCATCGTTCATTGGCACTTTGATTGCTCAGAGATCTGACTGTAGTTTTAGTCTGAGATCGTAAGATTTGGTTTAATTGTCTGTCCCACGTACACGGACTGAATTGGGAAAGAAATATTTTAAGGTCTCTGCTCCCCTCACTTTGAACGGCCTGCAAGATGTATTGAAACTGGGGGTTTTGGTCCCTATGTCTGGTTTTAAAGGTCTCATAAGTACAGTGGTGAATGAATTGGTTGGTACTTGTCGATGCCTGTAGGTATTTAAATAATTTATATTTTAGTGAGTATCTTTTATGTTTGTGTTTTTTATGTCCTTGCTATTCATTGTTGTGTTGTAATTTTTATGTTGCCGTCTTGGCCAGGTTTCCCTTGAAAAAGAGATCACTGATCTCAATGGAACTAACCTGGTTAAAAATGGGTTACATAAATAAAAAAATGTGTAAAACGTTGGTATTATAATGCCTTCGGAAAAGTGACATAATATTCACAATCATTTTCACTAGTCCATACCCATTGGTAGCTTTGTCACCTTCTACCTATGCCAATCCTCAATGCCTATGTGCAGTTTCACATAGATTGACCATGTCAGTGAGTAGAAAAACGTGAGACAGACAGAATGACTAACTAACAGAATGACACACTGACTTTTTCTGTGATTATGTACAGCATACCATACCATGACTTAGTCATACCAAAAATTAGAAAAAACAAACAAACATTCAGCCACAGGGGGAGCCACAGCGATCGGTCGCATTTTAGCCATTTTTAAACATTTTTCTGTAAATATAGCGCCACCCAGTTGCCAATTAGAGTTAAATTTCTCCAGTCACCTTGAGGTGTCCTGTTCTACATATCTACCAAGTTTAGTAATAATCGATATGGCGGGGCGGCGGTGGCTTAGTGGATAGAGCAGGACCCCATGTACAAGACTGTTGCCAGGTTCGAGTCCAGCCTGTGGCCCTTTGCTGCATGTCATCCCCTCTCTCTCTCTCTCTCTCTCTCTCCCCCCCCTTTTCACACTTGGCTGTCCCATCCATTAAAGGCAAAATGCCCAAAAACATATCTAAAAATAAATCAATAAATCAATATGGCGGTTAGGCCTAGATAAGAAATTAGCTCTCTAGCGCCCCCATTTTGTTTGATTAGGTCAATAATAGAAGGATCCCCTCAGAGTATGTGTGGTCATATGCCTACAAAGTTGCGTGGTGATCGGTGAACCCCTTGAGATGTTATACACCTTTATGTGATGAGCCACGCCCTCCGCAATATTCATTGCCTTATAGAAGCTCAGTTTTAGTGAGTTTTCCAACTTGCCAAGGGGGAACTTTCGATATTGGTCCATAGATTATGTTCACCGAGTTTCATGCAGATCGGTCAAACGGAAGTTATGGGTTCTTGAGGCAAATTTGTTCCTCATGAGGAGAGGCATCTCTGTGCAAAGTTTCATGTCTCTACAACATACGGGGCATGAGATACCGTATGCCCATTCAAAGTTTGCAATTTCAATCGGTTGCTATAGCGCCCCCCTTTGGCCAACTGATGTAATATTGCTTCATTAGCATCCTCCCATGACCCTCTACCACTGTGCCAAATTTCACATGGATTGACCAAGTCAATCAGGAGAAAAACGTGGAACAGAGACACAGACAGACACACCCACAAAAAGAGTTTTTGTCATTATATACTAAGATTATCAGCCTATAAAAGGGCAAAAATAGATGCAAATTCTTTTTGACTAATTAATTAACTAATCATTTTAGGTGCACATAGTTCAGTTTATGATGAAACGTGATAAGTTCTTACAGTATCGTGCATGCAAAATGTTTAATTTGTTAATAACACTATTGCCTACGTATAGGCCTACTTAAAAAATTACATTTTCCCATGAAATGTGGTGGAATAGCTACAAGTAGAAAGTGACAAACAGAGAATAGGCTACTCATGTAAAGTACCTCTAATTTGTGGGATACTTAAGTATAAGAGTAATATACTTAGTTACATTTCACCACAGAAAAAAGCATGACTTCAAAGTTCTTGGTTTGCTTAAGTGAACCCAACTGAAGTACACTGAGTTTTGCAGCTTTTTCGACCCCAAACTACAAGTAACTTATTTAATATTAGTGTTAATAACAAGTTGATAAAAACTGAGTTAGGTCAACTCAGTATTTGTCATAAAGCTTGATGTTAGTATTTACAGTGTGTATATATATACACACACATACATACATACAGTACAGGCCAAAAGTTTGGACACACCTTCTCATTCAATGCGTTTTCTTTATTTTCATGACTATTTACATTGTAGATTCTCACTGAAGGCATCAAAACTATGAATGAACACATGTGGAGTTATGTACTTAACAAAAAAAGGTGAAATAACTGAAAACATGTTTTATATTCTAGTTTCTTCAAAATAGCCACCCTTTGCTCTGATTACTGCTTTGCACACTCTTGGCATTCTCTCCATGAGCTTCAAGAGGTAGTCACCTGAAATGGTTTTCCAACAGTCTTGAAGGAGTTCCCAGAGGTGTTTAGCACTTGTTGGCCCCTTTGCCTTCACTCTGCGGTCCAGCTCACCCCAAACCATCTCGATTGGGTTCAGGTCCGGTGACTGTGGAGGCCAGGTCATCTGCCGCAGCACTCCATCACTCTCCTTCTTGGTCAAATAGCCCTTACACAGCCTGGAGGTGTGTTTGGGGTCATTGTCCTGTTGAAAAATAAATGATCGTCCAACTAAACGCAAACCGGATGGGATGGCATGTCGCTGCAGGATGCTGTGGTAGCCATGCTGGTTCAGTGTGCCTTCCATTTTGAATAAATCCCCAACAGTGTCACCAGCAAAACACCCCCACACCATCACACCTCCTCCTCCATGCTTCACAGTGGGAACCAGGCATGTGGAATCCATCCGTTCACCTTTTCTGCGTCTCACAAAGACACGGCGGTTGGAACCAAAGATCTCAAATTTGGACTCATCAGACCAAAGCACAGATTTCCACTGGTCTAATGTCCATTCCTTGTGTTTCTTGGCCCAAACAAATCTCTTCTGCTTGTTGCCTCTCCTTAGCAGTGGTTTCCTAGCAGCTATTTGACCATGAAGGCCTGATTGGCGCAGTCTCCTCTTAACAGTTGTTCTAGAGATGGGTCTGCTGCTAGAACTCTGTGTGGCATTCATCTGGTCTCTGATCTGAGCTGCTGTTAACTTGCGATTTCTGAGGCTAGTGACTCGGATGAACTTATCCTCAGAAGCAGAGGTGACTCTTGGTCTTCCTTTCCTGGGTCGGTCCTCATGTGTGCCAGTTTGGTTGTAGCGCTTGATGGTTTTTGCGACTCCACTTGGGGACACATTTAAAGTTTTTGCAATTTTCCGGACTGACTGACCTTCATTTCTTAAAGTAATGATGGCCACTCGTTTTTCTTTAGTTAGCTGATTGGTTCTTGCCATAATATGAATTTTAACAGTTGTCCAATAGGGCTGTCGGCTGTGTATTAACCTGACTTCTGCACAACACAACTGATGGTCCCAACCCCATTGATGAAGCAAGAAATTCCACTAATTAACCCTGATAAGGCACACCTGTGAAGTGGAAACCATTTCAGGTGACTACCCCTTGAAGCTCATGGAGAGAATGCCAAGAGTGTGCAAAGCAGTAATCAGAGCAAAGGGTGGCTATTTTGAAGAAACTAGAATATAAAACATGTTTTCAGTTATTTCACCTTTTTTTGTTAAGTACATAACTCCACATGTGTTCATTCATAGTTTTGATGCCTTCGATGAGAATCTACAATGTAAATAGTCATGAAAATAAAGAAAACGCATTGAATGAGAAGGTGTGTCCAAACTTTTGGCCTGTACTGTCTATGGTAATGCGTTCCACAGAGTGGGAGTCGCGACTGCAAAAGCTCGATCCCCTCTAGTTTTTAAGAGTGATCGAGAAACATCCAAGACCATCTGATTCGCTGATCTGAGGGCTCTGGAGGGCTGATGCAACTTAATAAGGTCAGATAGGTATTCCGGAGCCAGCCCATTCAGAGACTTAAAAACAAATAAAAGAATCTTAAAATCAATCCTGTACCTAACCGGAAGCCAGTGAAGTGAAGAGAGCACTGGAGTTATATGCTCGTGTTTCTTTGTCCCAGTTAGGAGACGAGCTGCTGCATTTTGAACAAGCTGCAGGCAGTTAAGCTCTGACTGCTCAATGCCGACATACAGGGTGTTGCAATAATCTAACCGAGAGGTAATAAAAGCATGGATAACTTTTTCAAGGTCTTTCTGGCTTAGATAGGGTTTACCTTTGGCTAGAAGCCTCTGCTGAAAAAAAGCTAGACTTGACCACTGAGCTGACCTGTTTGTCTAGCTTAAAAGCACCACCAATAATCACACCACGATGCCTAGTGTGGGATCCCATGTAAGGTGCTAGTGGGCCCATGGAGCTGGCAAGGACCTGAACCAGATCAGGGCGACCAAACAGGACAACCTCTGTCTTGTTTTCATTCAGTTTTAAGAAGTTTAAGTCCATCCATGTTTTAATGTCACTTACGCAGTTTAGCACGGCCTGAAGGGAATCTTTGGAAAGAAATCTTTAACGGCAAATACACCGTTTTAAATAGTATGATTTAAACCAACTTAAAACAGTGCCTTTTATACCTACACAATGCTCTAGGCGTGACAGGAGAATTGTGTATATATATTTGGTCCGGGCGGGGGCTTGAACCGGCACCCCTCCGGTTCCCAAGCCAAGTCCCTATGGACTGAGCTACTGCTGCCCCATCCCTACAAGGACCATCACTGAGACCAACAAGCACAGTACAGCAACAGTAATCATGGAGATGCTTGGATACAAGACGGACATGGTACATAAGAACCAGTACCTTCCATGGAAGAGACGGTTGGAGGCCAAGATAAAGGCAACACAGAGAGAATTTAGCCAACTAGCAGAGCTACACAGAGGTAACATGGTGAATAAAGGGGTATCAAGGAAATACAAAAAGCTCTCCATTCCTGAGGCACTCAAAACTGCCAAACAAAGACTAAAAACTCTGGCCACCCAGCTGAAGAGATACACCAAAGAAGTAGAAGCCAGGAACAGGATGTTCTCCACTGAACCAGCCAAGGTGTTCTCTCAGTGGCAGGGAAATAACAGCAGGTCAGACCCAAAAAGAGATGGAAACATACTGGAAGGGCATATGGGAAAGAGAGGCATCACACAAAACTGATGCCAATGGCTCATGGACCTAAGAACTGGCCACAGCAACCTCCCTGAACAGGAACCAGTAACCATCTCAATGGCAGACATCCAGGAAAGAGTGTCAAAGATGAAGAGCTGGACAGCACCGGACCCTAATATAATCCATACTGGCTGAAGAAGCTAACTGCACTCCACGAACACCTAGCAACACAGCTGCTAAGGGATGGGACCCACCCAAAATGATTGACACTGGGCAGGACAGTCCTGATTATGAAAGACCCCCAGAAGGGAACCATCTCATACAACATGGAAGCTCCTGTCAGGCATCATAGCAGCTAAGATAACTAGGCATATGGTCCAATACATGAGCAAGGCACAGAAAGGAATTGGCAGTAATACCAGAAGAGCCAGGCACCAGCTACTGGTCGACAGAGCAATCGCCCAAGACTGCAAGAGCGGGAAGACCAACCTGTGCACTGCCTGGATTGACTACAAGAAAGCCTACGACTTAATGCCACACACATGGATACTGGAATGTCTGGAACTATACAAGATCAACAGATCACTAACTGCCTTCTTAAAGAACTCCATGGGAATGTGGAAGATGACCCTAGAGGCCAATTCAAGGCTGTTTGCCCAAGTCAACATCAAATGCGGCATATACCAAGGGGATGCACTGTCACAACTGCTGTTCTGCATAGGCACGAATCCCCTCAGTCAGATCAACACGAGTGGCTATGTGTGAGGGCTGACATGTAGGGTGTCTGTAGGTAGGGTCAGAGAGTTTCCTGCCTTTATAAGGACAGGTGTGGGCAATTAGTACCTCTTTGTCTGAATCTGGTAGATGTGTAGTAGGATTGCCTGGTTTGGGTAGGTAAGGGAGATCCTGGGAGAAACATTGTTTGTATTGTTTGAGTTGAAATCTAATATTTATTCTCATATTTAGGTGTAGTAGAGCTGTGTCCTGACTGATCTTGGCTGATGTATGCTCTGTAACCCCATGTTGAAGAGGTGACCATATATAACTGCAATTGTTTGGTTGTCTGTAGGCCTATCATTAATAATATAATAATTTAATCCTTTAGGGAATTCAGCCCTTGTCTCCTCCTTGTAGAAGCCAGAGTAGTCAGCCTGCTGATGTTCCCAGTGTCTCTTTTAATCAGGGCCTCAGAGTGAGCAAGGTAACCTAAACTGGTGGGGTAATGTAGGAGGGTCAGTCCCTCCAAATTATTTTTGCCAGTTGAAACGATTTAGACCATGTCTCCCTTATTGCAGACTAAGTGCCAGACTGCTGCTTTGCCTGAACCAGTCCATCTACATCGTCTAGCCTAACTCGGCTACCATATTGAATTGGATTCAACCTTAGCTTTACTGTGAACTGTCCAGGATTTGTGTCCAGGTATTGTGACAATTAACTGCTACACTTTCAATAACTGTATGTAGTTATGACTTTTACACCATTGTGAACTGAACAAACTGAGATTCACCTCTTGTTTTTGTTTTATTTATTTTTTTATAGGCAGAATCTCCCCGTGGTAAGAACCCTGCCTATTTACTTGCTTCCAACAAATACTGGTGTTCTATTTTACATTGGAGTTTGTACTTTTTAGATAGTAATTGTTTTATCTATTTATTATAGTTAAATAAAAATGTGTCCTAAACTTAGTTGTTTTCCTCTTTTCTCAGGTCTCCAGCAATAAATATCTTATTATTAAATAAACATTTTAATGGTGAACTGAATGCACGTGTCCTGCTCTCCTTGAACCTATGAAGTTGTATTGTGTCAACACGTATGAAGTTGGGCCCTTTAATGACCCTTAGGTTTATATAGACATTGCATTGGTCTTAAATACTGTGTCTGACCACATATGGATACCAATTCCGAAGTGGAGTAACAATCAGCCACCTGCTCTACATGGATGACATCAAGCTGTACCCCAAGAATGAATGAGAAATCGACTCACTGATCCACACCACCAGGATCTACAGCAAGGACATAGGGATGTCATTCGGATTAGACAAGTGTGGCTGGATGGTATCAAAGAGAAGTAAGATGATCAGAACTGAGGGAGTTGACCTACCAGATGGCAACATAGGAGATATCCAGAACAGCTACAAGTACCTTGGGATCCCACAGGCTAATGGAAATCATGAGGAGGCTGCAAGGAAGTCGACCACAACCAAGTACCTCCAGAGAGTAAGGCAAGTCCTGAGAAGTCAGGGTCTGAGGCAGGGTCTTCATTTAGGATCCTTGCTGCTTGAGGGTGAAACTTTTCCCAAGCCTCTCAATGCTGGCCTAATATAATGGGTACCTTCCTTGGATTTGACCTCAACGGGGAGAAAAGGCAGTTATCCAGGTGGTTAGCCTATTTAACGATTCTCCTGGCCTTATTTTTGCAGTGTCTGGTGCAAGCATCCTTTAGGTAGAGCAGGCGTATAATATAATCTGTGTGTTATATCATTTACATTGAAAAGTGTGTACCTCAATGCTGATTAAACATTCACACTATTGTGATGCAAATCTTGATTCTCTTATAATTTCAGGATTCTTTCATATGTTTTTGGACTTTTGCATACTCTCAGCTAACTGTTCAAATATCAACATGTACAGTTCATTAAGGAAATGTATGCATGCATTTAACTCTTTTCTACCATTTAAATTTATTAAAATTTAGAAGCTTTTGAACCATATGGAGAGAATCTTCAAATCTTCTCAAACCTACTCCACAACTGTTAAAATCCCAGTTCACATTTAATGCTTTTTTCAGACATTTTCTGAGTTTCTGGGTGTGTATTGACCTGCTTAGACTGGGTAATATCACTGGTGATATCACCCACTCTAATTTGTCTCTGTCTATTTGGTCTTCTTTTGGATGATGTGTCCATTAAAGCAATAGGATTTCCTGTTTTTGAATTTTCAGCAACACGGGATCCCTTTCCTGTCCCATTAACTGTAATGTTACCTCAGATCATTGAGTTTTGAAATAAAACCCAAATGGAGAGATTTTTAAAATTGTGTTTTCTCAGTTGCTTTTTTGCCTTATACAATGACATGTCTTCAGCAAAGTTTTGGGATGCTGAAATTGAAAACAATTCTGCAATACAACTTAAGTTTTCAAATTTGGATGTTTTTTTCAAATGAATGTCATCCTGGCTCCCCCTTGCTGTTATAACTAGTGATTCACCACTTTCACACAGAAACCCAGATGATGCTAATTAGCTGATTAGACCTTTATGAGTTTCTGCCTGTGTCTGATTAGTGCATCATCATCATCTGTTTTTGGGATCTCTGTTTCTACTATTTTAATTAACAGATTCAAACCTTCAGATGTCTCAGGTTTAAAACTTACACAGTCTTACACACACACACACACACACACACTTGCTTTTTTTACACAGAGCCTGTATAAAAGAAGGTAACCTAGACAAACCATCATGAAATCATATATCACTGTAAATCTTATACCATAATCTATAATATAATCTAGATTACATTTTCATGACACATTTAGGGCCTTATTTAGATGGGCTAAAACGCAAAGCACCAGGCATTCAGCGCATGGGCGTGTCCCAGTCATTTGCTAGTTAGACAGCGTGTTTTCAGACTGTGCACCATGGCAGAGAGTCTAAAAGGGTTGGACTTACTCTGTGAATTAGTCATGGGTGTGTTTTGGGCATATCATTCAATAAGCCAATCAGAGTGTCACCTCTCATTCCCTTTAAAAGTGGCGCGATTGGAGCGCACGGCAGAGAGCTAGTTAGATGGCGGAGCTACCAACTGGAAAGAGTGAGCGTTTTACAGCTGAGGAGACGATAAATGTATCTCTATATCGACTGTCCCGTCACATCTGATGTCAGATCAAAGGGGATTGGCACTGTTTGGCACGCGTAATGGAAACCCAACCTGATTTGATTAACACAGCTGCAAAGTAATAAGTTTACATCCGCTCTCAGCCAGTCACAAACAGCCACAGCATCAGATAGGGAGTATATATTCAGCATCTGTCATCTTAGAAAAGTCAAAACAAAGAAACAGAGTGAGACTGCGAGAGAGAAAGAGAGAACGCGCGTGCACGAGAGAAACGCTGTCAACAAAGTGAAATTATTCAATTTATTTTATTTTAACCCGGGAGGTTAGAGAGCCCAGCTCCCTCTCCAGCATCCTGAACCCCCCCACCTGAAGGTGCAGGAAGGGCTGGTCCCGTGGGTGCACCTGGGCCGTCTGGTCTGGCTGCGCGCTGGCTGTGGAGCTGGGGTCCTCCTCCTCCTCCTCCTCTTCCTCCTCCTGACAAGATGATCTTCAGTTTTATGTTCTAAAAGCTGTTTTTTTTTTACATATACAGTACAGGCCAAAAGTTTGGACACACCTTCTCATTCAATGCGTTTTCTTTATTTTCATGACTATTTACATTGTAGATTCTCACTGAAGGCATCAAAACTATGAATGAACACGTGGAGTTATGTACTTAACAAAAAAAGGTGAAATAACTGAAAACATGTTTTATATTCTAGTTTCTTCAAAATAGCCACCCTTTGCTCTGATTACTGCTTTGCACACTCTTGGCATTCTCTCCATGAGCTTCAAGAGGTAGTCACCTGAAATGGTTTCCACTTCACAGGTGTGCCTTATCAGGATTAATTAGTGGAATTTCTTGCTTTATCAATGGGGTTGGGACCATCAGTTGTGTTGTGCAGAAGTCAGGTTAATACACAGCCGACAGCCCTATTGGACAACTGTTAAAATTCATATTATGGCAAGAACCAATCAGCTAACTAAAGAAAAACGAGTGGCCATCATTACTTTAAGAAATGAAGGTCAGTCAGTCAGTCCTGAAAATTGCAAAAACTTTAAATGTGTCCCCAAGTGGAGTCGCAAAAACCATCAAGCGCTACAACCAAACTGGCACACATGAGGACCGACCCAGGAAAGGAAGACCAAGAGTCACCTCTGCTTCTGAGGATAAGTTCATCCGAGTCACCAGCCTCAGAAATCGCAAGTTAACAGCAGCTCAGATCAGAGACCAGATGAATGCCACACAGAGTTCTAGCAGCAGACCCATCTCTAGAACAACTGTTAAGAGGAGACTGCGCGAATCAGGCCTTCATGGTCAAATAGCTGCTAGGAAACCACTGCTAAGGAGAGACAACAAGCAGAAGAGATTTGTTTGGGATAAGAAACACAAGGAATGGACATCAGACCAGTGGAAATCTGCTTTGGTCTGATGAGTCCAAATTTGAGATCTTTGGTTCCAACCGCCGTGTCTTTGTGAGACGCAGAAAAGGTGGACGGATGGATTCCACATGCCTGGTTCCCACTGTGAAGCATGGAGGAGGAGGTGTGATGGTGTGGGGGTGTTTTGCTGGTGACACTGTTGGGGATTTATTCAAAATTGAAGGCACACTGAACCAGCATGGCTACCACAGCATCCTGCAGCGACATGCCATCCCATCCGGTTTGCGTTTAGTTGGACGATCATTTATTTTTCAACAGGACAATGACCCCAAACACACCTCCAGGCTGTGTAAGGGCTATTTGACCAAGAAGGAGAGTGATGGAGTGCTGCGGCAGATGACCTGGCCTCCACAGTCACCGGACCTGAACCCAATCGAGATGGTTTGGGGTGAGCTGGACCGCAGAGTGAAGGCAAAGGGGCCAACAAGTGCTAAACACCTCTGGGAACGCCTTCAAGACTGTTGGAAAACCATTTCAGGTGACTACCTCTTGAAGCTCATGGAGAGAATGCCAAGAGTGTGCAAAGCAGTAATCAGAGCAAAGGGTGGCTATTTTGAAGAAACTAGAATATAAAACATGTTTTCAGTTATTTCGCCTTTTTTGTTAAGTACATAACTCCACATGTGTTCATTCATAGTTTTGATGCCTTCAGTGAGAATCTACAATGTAAATAGTCATGAAAATAAAGAAAACGCATTGAATGAGAAGGTGTGTCCAAACTTTTGGCCTGTACTGTACATTTGTACTTGTAGGGCTATAAGTTTACGTTTTTAGTTCACAGAAGCTGGTTATTGTTGTGTTTATGTCAAAATAAAGTTTATCAAACGTTTTCACATCTTTGATTTTGTGATTTACATCCTAAAATGATCACAATTCAATTGGGAAAGACAAGTTAATTTTACAGGCTATGCATCATCAGCCCGTGGAGGTCTGCTCGCAGTTCCATATATTCGGACACTGCGAGCTTGGACCTCCCGGATTATGATGATCATTATTACTGCGATTAGATCGTTCTGATTAATGACTGACCATTAAGACATGTTTCTGATAAATATTTTAATTAAACCTTTCACATTGTAATCATATTTTTATTTGTTATCTTTTGCATATGTGTGGCTGCTCCGTGTGTGTCTGAGCAGAGTGCACGCGCGTTAACAACGAAATACTGCGTCGTTGACTTTAGACCAGGTTTTGGTTGGTCACTGGCGCATTTGCTTTTCACGTCATCTAACTAGCAACGCGCCATGACTGCGCCTGACCACTCCTCATTTTTAGACCAACACACCCAGAGAAGCGCAAGTTCATTTGCTAGTTAGACGAAGAGGGCGCAGGGCGTGAAAATGACAACTGCGCCTGCATCTAAATAGCAATGACACTTGCGACATGGATTATGTGCCCTCCGCCGTCTGCTTTAGACCATCTAAATAGGGCTCGTAGCCTTTGAACTCTAAGGCCCTAATCACACAGAAGCATAGTATCTTCACCTATTACTTGTATTCTGTGCTACTTAGTTTGCATTGTGCGCTACTTATTTTATATTGTGTGTTATGTATTGTCTTGTGTTACGCAACAATCCTGTTGCATAAATGTTGTTTGCTATGCAAACGTAATTATTAACTGTATTTCTCGTCTGCACCTTAGAAATAGTCCCCGCAATTTCGTTGTATAGGTAGCATCCTTGTTAATGTGCAATGACAATAAAGGCTTTCTATTCTATTCTATTACTGAGGCAGTTGCATTTATTTTATGTTAGTTAGCAGTAGTTTAATAGCTGTCATCATTGTCGTTATTGTTGTCAAGATTCACATCCTACACTATTTCCTTATCCTGTTGAGGCCGTTTTTCACAGTTCTTCAGTCTGCACATATCAGTGCACTTAAGTCAATTTACCAAATAGACACGTGGTTGCCACATATTTCCTACTGTATGCACACGCAAGCAAATCCAAAACTGCATTTGATGCTGACTGGCCCTCAATCCACTCAGTGTCTAGTCTGATCTGATCTGTGCCCTGCGCATTTTGGAATTTCCATTCTCTTTCAACAGCTCAGGGTATCTCTGGGTCTACTTTTAATGATCTCTTCCATGTAAAACAGAAAATTTCTTCAAAATTAGGAAACCCAGCCGTCACTGTTTGCTCCAGGTCCAAGAACAATGCCAGGGAGCACTTAAGAAGACCTAAGGAGCAGAAGCACCCACAGGGCATGACCCCAGCCAAAGAAGAAACCTGCAACATGCTGAAAAGTCTGAGCTGCAAACTGCCCAGCTCTCATGAGGCGACAGAGGAGTGGGAGAAAAACACAGGAGGACCTGACTGTCCAGGTTAAAAACGGTGTCTGACTTGGCAAAAGCCACCTCCTCTGACCATGGTGCTAACTAGGATACTCTCAGTAAAAAGTAACAAGAAGTGCAAAGGGTGACTGCTCAAACCATGACTGGGGAGAGACAACAGCAAGCCGAAGA
Organism: Epinephelus lanceolatus; assembly: GCF_041903045.1. Classification (NCBI taxonomy): domain Eukaryota; kingdom Metazoa; phylum Chordata; class Actinopteri; order Perciformes; family Serranidae; genus Epinephelus; species Epinephelus lanceolatus. Next base: position 42,783,269 of record NC_135750.1, read on the forward strand.
CACCAGAAGACATCGGTATCTTTGGTGGCTTGCTCTGGGAGATGCTTCATTACATTACCCGGTGGTCTGCGTCCCACCTCTCCTGAACACCTTGTGAGTAGCTGTGTCTGCTGTGCGGTGTCATATCCAATTCTCACTGTCATGAACGTAAAAGCTTGCACTTACCTCTAGAAGCACAACCTTCTAGTCCTGACCTTTATGATGGAGGCCCATGATAAATTTCAAAGTCACAAAGAAAAATAAGGCACTTGTTGTTGGAGGAGTACAGTGCATCTTCAAGGCAGATGCCTGAAATGGGCAATCTGGTGGAGGGGCCCCCTACTATGTGTGGGGTGGAAGGCTACAAGTCTTAGGCCAAGTTTGAGAGACCTGAGAAGCACACACATTTAATGGTTTGGAACATGAATGGTCAGCTTTATGTGCAGGTCCCTTGGTCACTCCCATGCCATTCTAAGGTGAGCGTGATGGGTGCTGGGAAGATCTGAGGGATTAGATGAATTATTGCCTGAGACAAGTGGTAGTGAGCCTACTCTTCTACCAGTGCCTACTCTAGGCGGTTTTTATTTTTGAATCAATGACAGACATTTGTGGTCTGCTGAGGAGGTTAACAAGCTAACTCACCTGTGATGGGACATGGGGGGGGTTGGCCAGGGAGCTGGTTTAAGGACACATTTCAAGAGGTCCTTTAAAGCTGCTGCGAGGGGGCTGAGTCTTTATACATACCTGTCACAGAGGACGATTTCTTACAGGAAGCAATTGCATCTCCAGCCTCAGGCTCTCAGTTTGCAGGGTGGACAGGCAGTGCATGCCCAGTTAGTTTGCTTGTCGGTTCTTGCATCATCTGTATTGTCTGGATAGGGCGAAGCTGGCAATGTTTGTTTTGGATGGTCGTTATGTCCCATCCTCTCTGTCTGATATTACCTCAGTTTTCAAAGCCAGGCAGGGCAGTTTGACGTTAGCTGATCACTTCTTTGAGGTCATGGTAAATCTCTGTGTCATGAAGAACTGTTACTCCTTTGTGCCTTTCACACCATTTCGACAATACAGTAAAAAAAACAAACAAAAAAAAAACGTGAAAGAAAAAAAATATAACACTGGTAAAAGTAAAGGTGCTGAGTAGAGGCAAGAGACCCAGATGGGCCTATATGTGGCCTCAACTCATGAACTTCATTAGAATCAAACAACACAAGCCAAACGATTAAATTAAACATAACAAGCCAAAAGCATACTGAAATAAATTTACGCAATTTTCATAGTATTAAGATATTAATAATGAAATAATAATAACAACAAAGACAATTAATTACAGCAACAAAAGCAAACAACTACTATGATAATAACAATATTAATAATGACAATAACAAGAATAATAATAACAATAACAGTCAGTGCATTTACATGGACAGTTTTATTCCCTTTTCATTCGGAATGAAAGTTCATTCCTATTAAAAGTGATCTTGTAAACACCTAATTCGGATTGAAAATGGCTAATGCGACTGAAAATTCATTCCGATGTAAGGGGTTGGAATATTCCGTTTCTAATTCCGAATGAAAGAATTTCTCCCACTTGTATACACTCATTCCTCTTTAAGTTCATTTCGGTCTTTCTGCGCATGCTCGTTTCCTTGCCCTTCTGGCGTGATTACGTATATAGCGCGCATAGCAACGGGCTGAGATAGAGTCACTCACCGGTTTCCATTCGCCAAAGCACGGTCTTCTATCTCCCTTCTTCGACCTTCTACCTCCCTTCTTCTCCTCAACAGACGAAGCATTAGCAGAACAAGGTTGTTGTTGTACTGCTGCTTCAAGAATATAAGCAAAACAAGCCTGAAAAAGGCACTAACTCCCAAATTCCACCAGATACGTGTTGGTTGCGTCTGCGCTCCGGAACGGCAGCGGAGCTGATGCGTTTCAGTTCTAGTCAATGTGTGTGCTTCCACCGGCTGCAGCTGTGCCGTGTTCTGGCTCCGTCACAGATGCGGCGGTCCGGAGCCCTCCACAACAGATATGCAGAACTTCTATTTTTGCCGGACGCCGGGGCACAACGCAGTAATTCAGCACAGAGTAGAACGTGCAGGGCAGGAAGTTGTGCACAGAAACAAAATAAAACATCTGGTTAATTTTCAAAATAAAATACACAGTGTTCACAGTGGATCATATTTCCCTGCACTACACCTTGAAAACTACATAATGGGCAGAGGCAGGCCTGAAGTCAACAGGTCAGAGGTTTTCAGGCGTCATTTCACCCCATTGACACCATGGACGAGGAGATATTAATCATGGAGGTGCACCGAGATGTCTTCCGGCGGAGCTGCACCACTCCGCACAGCAAACGCAGCCAGTGGGTGTTGACAGACGGCGGAGCACACAGCGGATAACCAGCACTGCCGTTCCGCAATGGACACACATCCAGTGGAATTCTGCTGTAAGAACGCCGTCGTCAAGCATCTTGTTATCTGGAGTGAGGACTACAGTGTTTTCTTCCGGTAAAGGTAAACACGTAACATCCAGCCTGCCCTCTGTCCAATCAGAAACCTTCCCTGCCCCAAACCTTGTGCTGACCCGAATAAAGGCGATTAACTGATCTCCTGTGTAAACCCTCATTCGGAACGAATATTTCCCATGTAAACTACCTGGAAAGACTTAAATTCCAAATGATTTCATTCAGATTTATTTCATTCTGAATGAGAAGCCATCATGTAACCGCACCCAATAACAATAATAATAACAATAACATCAATAAACAATATAAATATTAATTAATTAAAATGTATCTAATTCATTTATCGAGCAAAGTATATTTAAGTCTTGATTTAAGTAGTGAAATAGATGAGCAATTTGTAATTATAGAAGGTTTTAAATTCCATATTGTGGGACCTCTGAATCTTATGCTGAACTGACCTAATGTTGTGCAGGAGAAACTACAATAAATGTTATTTGATTGCCTGGTAGGATAAGAATGAACTATGGAGTTTGACATGAAAAGTTGTGAAAAACAACAGGAAAAGAATCAACATTGTGAGTACAGTTGAACATAAAAATACATATCTGGTACACATTAATATCAAAAATAGACGAGTTGTTTAAAAGAGGAGCAGATGGTTCAAAGGGATCAGAAGTTGTGGCAAGCCTTACAAATTTCTTTTGCAAAAGAAAAAGTTTGTGAAGAGAAGTGGGTAAAGTACTGGCCCAAATAATATTACAATATGATAAATATGGATATACAGTGCCACCAGAAAGTATTCACACCCCTTCACTTTTTCCACATTTTGTTAATCTAAAACTGATTTGAGCATAGTTTTCTTTAAAGTTTTCTGCACAAAATATCCCATAACGATTATGTGAAAACATTTAAACATAATAGGTACATAAGTATTCACATCCTTTGCTATGACACTCAAACTTAAGCTCAGGTGCATCTGATTTCCACTGATCATGGTTGAGATGCTTCTACAACTTGAATGGAGTCCACCTGTGGTTAATTCAGTTGATTGAGCATGATTTGGAATGGCACACACCGGTCTATATAAGGTCTCACAGTTGACAGTGCATATCAGAGCAGAAACCAAGCAATGAAGTCCAAGGAATTGTCTGCAGACCTCCGAGACCGGATTGTGTCAAGGCACAAATCTGGGGAAGGATACAAAAGAATTTCAGCAGCACTGAAGGTCCCGAAAAGCACTGTGGTCTCGATTATTTGGAAATGGAAAAGGTTTGGAACCACCAGGACCCTTCCTAGATCTGGCCGTCTGACCAAGCTGAGTAACCGGGGAAGAAGGGCCTTGGTCAGAGAGGTGAACAAGAACCCAATGGTCACTAAGGTGGAGCTCCAGTGTTCCCTTGCGGAGAGAGGAGAATCATCCAGAAGGTCAACCATTGCTAACGCACTCCACCAATCAGGCCTTTATGGTAGAGTGGCCAGACGGAAGCCACTTCTCACTAAAAGGCACATGGCAGCCCGCTTAGAGTTTGCTAAAAGGCACCTTAAGGATTCTCAAACCTGGAGAAACAAAATTCTCTGGTCTGATGAAACCGAAATAGAACTTTTTGGCCTGAACTGCAAGCGTCATATCTGGAGAAGAGGCGGCACTGCTCATCACTTGGCTAACACCATCCCTACTGTGAAGCATGGTGGTGGCAGCATCATGCTGTGGGGATGTTTTTCTGCTGCAGGAAGTGGGCGAATAGTCAGGATAGAGGGTAAGATGACAGCCGCCAAATATAGAGAGATTCTTCAAGAAAACTTGCTCCAGAGTGCTCTGGAACTCAGACTAGGGCGTTGATTCATCTTCCAACGTGACAATGACCCAAAGCACACAGCCAAGATAACAAAGGAGTGGCTTCAGGAGCAGTCTGTGAATGTCCTTGAGTGGCCCAGCCAGAGCCCAGACTTGAATCCAATCGAATATCGAATAGCTTTTAACTGATTTCTTTTACTCTTTTAATTCTTCTATTATATGTTCTTTTTACTTTCTAATGCTTTTAAATGATTTATTTTTAAATCTTTATGCATTTTAGTTTCTAAATCTTAATTTATTTATTTATTTATTTATTATTATTATTAATATTATTTTAATCTTTAAATCTTTAATTCTTCCTAATCTTACATTTTATGCATTTTATCATTATTTTATCTCATACTTGTTTTATGTTATCATATTGCCTTTTAATCTTTTAGTCCAGTGTTTCCTCATGGGGGGCCTCCACGCTGAGGGGTGTGTCCGGTCTGCCCACGGGGACGTCGCCCTGGAGGTCCCTCAGGCCCAGGGGACTGGGGGGCTCTGCACCATGTGTGGAGTCCACCCCGGTCTGTCTGGGTCGGGGTGGTCTCTGTGGCGGCGCTCCCTGTGGCCGTAGGCTGTAGAGCCTCTCAGTGTGGATGGCTACCCATAGGTGGTTCTTTCCTCACCTGGTTCCTCAGTGCCCAGCCATGTTATTGACTATATTGACTGTGTGTGTGTGTGTGTGTGTGTGTGTGTGTGTGTTTATATGTCGGGGTGGGAGGGGCGGATTTTCAATATGTATGTATTATTTTTGTTTTTTATTCTGTGAAGCACTTTGTGCTGCATTTTTAATGTATGAAAAGTGCTATACAAATAAAGTTTGATTGATTGATTGATTGATTGATTGATCGATCTCTGGAAAGACCTAAAAATGGCTGTCTACCAATGCTGCCCATCCAACCTGACTGAGCTTGAGAGGATCTGCAGAAAAGAATGGGAGAAAATGCCCCAAAACAGGTGTGCCAAGCTCATAGAGACATACCCAAGAAGACTTGAGGCTGTGATTGCTGCCAAAGGTGCTTCAACAAAATATTAAGCCAAGGGTGTGAATACTTATGTACCTATTATGTTTAAATGTTTACATTTTCAATAAAGTTAAACAAATGTCTGAAAATATGTTTTACTTTGTCATTATGGGATATTTTGTGTAGATTTTTTAAAAGAAAACTATACTCAAATCAGTTTTAGAATAAGTCTGTAACATAATTGATTTCTTGACATAAACCATCTTGAGGTTTGTGCAGGTAGTCTGCCGGAGGACCCCATATAATACACCGGGCACCCACCCACCCACCCACCTCTCTCTCTCTCTCTCTCTCTCGGCCATTCTGGATGTCACTAACTCGGCTTCTTCTCCGGAGCCTTTGTGCTCCACTGTCTCTCAGGTTAACTCGTATTGCAGCGGTGCCTGGATAGTGTGACGTGTGTGGTTATGCTGCTGCCGTGGTCCTGCCAGATGCCCCCTGCTGCTGCTGTTATCATTAGTCATACTTCTACTGTTATTATACACATATGATTATTGTCACACATGTATACTATCAGATATTAATATATTATTATTAATTATAATATTATTACTTTAATTAATGTTGTTGTAAGCTACTGTCATTACCGTCTGTCCTGCATCTCTCTCTCTCTCTCTCTATCTCATTGTGTCATACGGTTTACTGTTAATTTATTATGTTAATCTATTCTGTACAACATCTATTGCTCGTCTGTCCGTCCTGGAAGAGGGATCCCTCCTCAGTTGCTCTTCCTGAGGTTTCTACCATTTTTTTTTTCCAGTTAAAGGGTTTTTTTGGGGAGTTTTTCCTTATCCACTGTGAGGGTCCAAAGGACAGAGGGATGTTGTGTGCTGTAAAGCCCTGTGAGGCAAATTGTGATTTGTGATATTGGGCTTTATAAATAAAATTGATTGACTGATTGATTGAAGTATAGAATTACCATCTTTAATCAGGGAACCAAAGTCAGAATGCGAAAACACTATGTTTGTATCATCAGCAAAAATAATAGGCAGAGTGGTATCAAACTGCAAAGCAAAATCATTTATAAAAATAAGAAAAAGATTGGCCCATGGATAGACCCTTGTGGTACTCCATAAGATACCTCGGTTCTATTGGAGTTCATACCCTCAATACAAACATATTGCCACCTATTGCTGAGATAATATTTAAGCCAATGAATCACAACATCCTGGAAGCCATAACGAATAAGTTTGGATAATAGGATACTGTGATCCACTGTATCAAAGGCTTTGGATAAATCTAGAAAAATGCAAACTTTATAACTTCATAATTCAATGCTTCATGTATTTTATCAATAAGTTGGAAGATGGCCATATAGGTTGAATGATTTTTTCAAAATCCATATTGTGCTTAAACAGGATGTTGTTATCACTGAGATCCCAGTTACCGTGTGCTGCCGCAGGGAGGCAAGGTGAGGGGTCTTGGTAAAAGAGAGGCTATGTACTGACCTCGGAAGACTTGCGCACTTTGCTTCCTTTACCCCGGGGATGGGCTGGCCAGCGGCAGGGACTCAAAGAGGGAAGTCACATGCATCTCTACATGCAACGGCTCACTAGCATGCTGCACTAGACGCATCACTATACCCAGCTGCTGTGAAGGCCTATAGCAGACTGGGTCTCACTGTGAACATGGAGGTACCAGTGGAACTCCCCTCCCCCAACTCGACCACCATCATCTGTCTTCAGCATTAACAACACACCTCTAGCAGTGGTCCCAGACTTCAAATATCTTGGGAGCATCATCTCCGAAACCTGCAGCATGGACAATGATGTCCAAAACTGGATAAAGGCTGCTTCAGCTTCCTTTGGTAGGCTGCGCAAGAGGGTTTTCCTGAATAAGGACCTCAGCATACAGACCAAGGTTGCAGTCTATCAAGCTATCTGTGTCTCCACCCTACTCTATGGCTGTGAAGCGTGGACCCTGTATCGCCGTCACATCCATCAGCTGGAGAACTTCCACATCAAATGTCTCCAGCGCATCCTTGGACTAACTTGGCGCAACCGTGTACCACACACGAAGTCCTGAAGAGAACTGGTACCAAGAGCATGGAGGCCACTTTTCTTCAAGACCAACTGTGGTGGGTTGGCCACACCATCAGGATGACAGAGGACAGACTTCCACGGTAACTGCTGTATGGTCAGTTACATGGTCAGCGATCTGTAAAAAGCGGAGATAAAAGGACCAGCTCAAAACAACGCTCAAGAAGTGTAGGATACAGTACACACAGCTGGAAAGCACTGCCACGGACCGTCCTCTCTGGAGGAGACTTTGCCAAGCTGGCATTCAGCACCTGGAAGAGGAGAGGAATGAGGCGAGGGAAAGGAAGCGCCAGGGGAGGAAGATGGTCACTGCAGCCAAGGCGACAACAATTACTGACTTCATATGTCCTCACTGTAATAGACCTTGTGGCTCACGCATTGGACTTCATAGTCACCTCAGAACCCACCAAAAGAAGAAGTAGAATGTAATCATCGGATACGATGGACTACCATAAGCAAGTAAGTATCATTGAGATGCTTTATCACTCTTGTATAGACCAACTTCTCCAAAACCTTTGAGAAGCAGGGTAGAATTGATATAGGACGGTAATTATTGAAAACACAAGCAGTGGCGGAGCCAAAACTAGCTAATGGGTAGGCCTGCAAAAATTTGGATGGGTCTGATTATTTTTAAAGCTGAGATGTCTGCGGATTTAGCAACAAGAACATACTAAAACATGACTAAAACTGTGTGCCCGCACAAAGCCAGAAATATGCATACACATTATTTTCGGCATATCTGTAAAGCCGTGTGGCACATGCATGAGCGTAATTTCCACTTCACATCTATTCCTAAATGGACAAAGATGCCCTGAACCAGCTTTCATATCAATTTGGCACCTGCTCCACCTGTCTGTATAGGCTACCTGTCTGTAGGCTCAGTGCTTAATTTGAGCCAGAACGTACTGGAACGCATACCAGGATCTTTTCAGAAAAGACCCTGGTGCGTTCCGGAACTAATTTGTATGGGTCTAGAACTTTTCACATCTAAAAACTACATACAGTATTGGCTGATGTCACTAGTGTTGCAGGGTGGAGTACTGTAATACTACAGTGCCTCACGTACCACTACTGTGGGATAAGTTCAAAGTCCAATCGCAAGAGGGTGAGTGTCCATGCGCCGTCCAATAACAGCTGGTCAATAACGGCACGCGCTGGCCACCTGGCACTCAATATGCTGCTGTAGTGGTTTGTTTTCCAGACATGTGAGTATCTTTGAGCAGTGAAAGTTATTATTTATTTCTTTTTACTTGTCGACGGTGATTTGTTTTCCACAGAGCTCTACGTGAGAGCATTTTACTCGCATTTGCAACTAAAAATAGATTTGTGCCAGCAAAATAAATCATTCAGCACGCTGTGCGAGTACAGATTTCAACCAGCAGCAGGCGAAGGCGAATCCTGCTGGTTGTGGGTTGAATGGGGGTCATAGACAGGAATACGGCGGTCAAATAGCCTACGGTATATAAGATAACAGCTTTCCGGTGACAGAGAAGTCTGACTCCAGGTCCAGTAGCCTAATTTCCGCTTTCGTTGGCATCATGACTGCCCAGTAGTACCTGGACAACCGAGCCGTGGCGGCACACAGGTATGTGGCGTGTCAGAGGAGAAATGAGCCGTTCACATTTCTCTCTTTGTGGCAGGTAACGGTCCACAAACCTCACCGCACTTTAGGGAAAGTTCTTTACTTATGAAGGGACTGTTCTTTACTTGTCAGGGGAGGATTGGTTGATTTTTATTTTATTTATTTATTTTATTTTGATCCCCCCTGTGTTAATCACTTATTGATGCTGTTTTTGAAGTATGAATATGTCAATAAGTAATTTATTCCATTGAAATATCATTGATGTATTATAGAAAAGTGATTTATCTTTTTATAAATGACAAAAGGCACATCTGCCTCATTTTTGCTGTGGTATCGTGATACTACTCAGAACCGTGATACTTTCACTGGTATCGTACTGTGGGTCCCAATTTTGGTACCGTGACAACACTAGATGTCACAACCATTCCATTCGGAGTTGCGCAGTGAGGCGGCTCGGGTGCCGCTTAAAAAAAGTGTTCCCCCACTTTTGGGAGTGGGGGAACACTGCTCTCTCAGAGGCCCAAAGTGTTCACCTACTTCTAATTTTACAAATTAAGCACTGTGTAGGCTCCACCTGTCAGTGAGACAAACATGAAAGACGTGCAGTTTATCTGACGAGGAGCGGTCATTACGTGCGACTATTACGCACGGTTGTGAGGTGCGCAGATCTCACAGCACACTGTTTATAAACTAGTTTACCAGTTTAATTGCAGGAAATGTTTAGTTGTTGAGCCATTTCTCATAAGTATAGACATTCACTGTATATCCACTTTTCTACATGTGGCTGCTGCTGGCTTGAGTCTTGACTCTCTCATTATCAATAACTTGCAATACTGAGATAAATGTTTAAAGTCCAAAAAAAGGTAATTTATTATGAACAGGTCAATAAAACAGGTTTCAAAATTCAAAATACCTTGTAAACAAACGAAATATTCAGTATTACACATTTTCTTTGGTTACTTTTCTTTCAAACATTTTTTAAAGTTATGATCTCACTGTGGTAAAAAAACGAAAAAAAAAGAAGAAAAAAGTAAAAAAAAAAGGTTTGCTCCTGCAGCCAGCCAGAGACGAAGGATCAATTCCACACACCTAAGCCAGAGAAAAAAGAGGGAGAGAAGGAGAGAGATCGAGTTTCTGTCTTTGATGAAGCCTTATTGTTTTGCTGCTATTAAACAATGAGAGACATGTTTTCTCCCTTTACTTAATACTGCGTACGGGGAGACAGAGACCTGCTCTGCTCCAGACACATTCAGCACCTTGGACAGCATGGCGCACCTGACTGTTGTCGCTACCGTTACTAGCCAAGGTTAATTCATAAAGTTGGTGATTTGCGAGTGGGGTTGGATACAGCACAGATACTGAAATGTCAGACCAATGGAACATGTTCAGAGCCTCCTCACAGGCTCACACAAACACAATCAAATCACTTTTTTTTTTGTTTTGTTTTCAATTTTTTTTTTTTTTCCCATGAATCTTACTGGGTGGGCAAGCTGTCAATCTGGGTGGGCCTGTGCACACCCAGGCCCACCCATAGATCTGCCCCTGAACACAAGGATCTCCTTCTTTGAAAAGTGGCACGACCTTGGCTACTTTCAAGTCATTTGGGACTACACCAGTTTTCAAAGACACAGCAAGCACATGCGTTAATGGCATGATGGTTGAAAACGCTACTTCCTTGAGAAGTTTGGCCCTGATTTCATCATGGCCAGCTGCTGAGTTATTTAATTTATTAATGATATCGAGCACTTCTGTACAAGTGGGTGGTTAAAAAACTACATAGAGTAGGGAAATAAGCAGGAATATTACCAATACGACAATCCTTAGTAGATGGAATATCTTAAGCTAGAGAGTGTCCCACATTAGCAAAAAAATAATTAAAACCATTTGCTATATCTAATGAAGTGGAAAACAATTTATCACCATATGTAAACTGAGATGGAAATTTCACTGAGGTTTTTTTCTTATTTAATAAATCTTTAATGACATTCCAGGTGGCTTTTATGTCATTAGACTTTTAAGTAAATTTATCAGAATAACCCTTTCTTTGCTATTCGGAGTAAATGTGTATATTTGTTTTTATATTTTTTATAAGTATCTGCATTATTCTGTGTTGGATTCGACACATATCTTTTATATAATTTATGTTTCTTTATGGCTGATTTCAGTAGTCCCAAAGAGAACCAGGGTTTAAAGCCAAGGCCTTTCCTGGGCTTTAATCTTAAGAGGGGGAAGCACTGATCAAATATATTCTTGAAAATTTTAAGGAATGATTGGTATGTCAAGTTGGCATCATCCTTATAAATATACACCTCTACATTACCTTTAATTGTCAGTGCATGCTGTTCTGAGATCGGTGGGGCAGAGCTGCCCGCTGAAATGGAAGTGAACGGTACAGGTCCCTCTCTCCCTCAAAACTAATCAAATACACCATCAAATGACTCCAACACGCTCTTGTGGACAACTTGTAGCTTACACATTCACCACGCTATGAAATAATAATGTAATATTACGAGACAGGGTTGTTTTGAAGCCAAATGCAGAGCCGGAACTACATTCCAGTACAGTACTTGCTGGGCGGAGTGATTTCAAACAGCGTATGTTTAGTGCAGTTACTCCCGTCATCAAAACAACAAGTTTGTTGAGAAGAAGCCAGAATATACAGAGGAAGAGTTACAGGTTTTGGAAGAAGAGGGAGCAAGAAGAGAGAGCAAGAAGAGAGGCTGAGGCTGCCGAGCAACCAGGGGCTGAGGGGAGACCCAGAGCCGGTGGTGTAAATGTGGGGCTTACTGGCCACTTTATTAGGTACACCTGTGCAATATAAATATAGAGTACGCCTCAAAATAATCACCGGAACACGGGGAGAACATGCTAACTCCACACTCATAAATCACCACAACTCCTGAAGGAACAACAACATAAAATGTTCCCTAGCAGTCTGTTTATTCCCAACAATGAGAAGTAATGCCAGTCACTTCACTATATGCTCTGGGCAAGCACTTATCCATAACATAACCACAACAACATTTGCATTTTAGCCTTACTTACCATGCTTGGGTTGTAGGCTGATGTTACTCAACATGGAGGTAACGTTACAGCAGAGAGATTGCTGAGCAAAATACATAACGATCACTTACCACGTCTGCTCGTTTTGTGATGCAGATGGTATGACAGTATCTTTCAAGAAAAGCGTTTGAACCATTCCTGAGCTTCTGCGCTCCATCCTTTCACTGTAGTCCTCTGGTAAAAAATGGCAGGAGCACACAAACATTTTCCGGACCATTTCCACAGGCGTGTTGGGGTCGATGTCCAGCACAAATAGCCACTGTTTCATCCTGTCCGTATTACTGGTTGAAACTACGTGAAACTTCACTTTGCTCCATGTCTTCGGCTTGTTACTGCAACCTTTTACAACGCATGTGTAAACCATGATTTACAAAAACACTTGTAAACTTTCGTCAAACACTAAAGTCAAGCCAGCCCTCACTTTGAAACATTTGGTCAAGCCAGCCCTCACGTTGTTTTGCGGTGCGCGCATATACTACACATTACGGCAAGAGCGAGAAAGGGCTGATTTCAAAGTAAAACCAAGCTTCCAAAACGACCTCAGGGTGCAGTAAAATTAAGCAATATCGCATGAGAGGGAGTGATGTTGTACTGTATATCGTCACGGCTTCGATTCGGTCGTAGGCAGAAATAAATCCTATGTTATGTAGCTCCGCGAAAAAAAAGCCGTTCCCCCGGTCTCTTGCCAGGCAACGCAGCACACACGCCAGGAACTCACAAGCTACTTTGTATTTACATTGATCTGCAACTGTGTAACTTCGTCCAGTTCGGCTGATGAAACGTTGGCACGGCCGGATTCAGCTTCCAACCTCCCTCATCCTCATCAGTACCTCATCAGATGATCATTGACAATTCCTGACTGTGTTCGCTTAATTTTTGCTCCTCTCCAGTTTGTCGAGCTCGGCTGGTGTTACACAAACACACCTGGAGGTCTGCACAGAAGAGTCCTGGCTTTCCTTTTCCTTTCCTGACGACCACTCATGATTTAATTCAAATGTAATTTTGGGGAGAATGAATCTTCTTGGTGTAACGCTATAGAGTCAGTTTGCGTCAATGTAGCGAGTGTGATAGTTGGTTAATTAACGGTTGTATTTATATTTATAACACCTGTGAGCGGAGTGATTTTACTGTTAGCTACATGTCCCAGTGATGTTATACTCTATATCAGCACTCACGGAATGCCTCTCCTCCAATCAAATTACTCGTTATAAGCAAGCGTTATTAGCAACTAACTGTTATAAGCAAGCTTCCAAAACGACCTCAGGGTGTCACCCTGAAATCATCACGTCAATCTGACGTAGCATTTCAAAATAAAAGCCCTCTGAACTGTCATATTTCCCTGTGCTCCATCTACTGTAAAAGTAGTATTTTTTTTTTTTAAACGACCTGTTATTACTCAACCGTTCCACTTCAGACTGATCATACACGACCTCAGGGTGTCACCCAGAAAATATCAGGTCAATCTGATGTAGCATTTCAGAATAAAAGCCCTCTGAACTGTCATATTTTACTGTACTCCTTGTACATTGAGAATAATATTTTTAAAAAACTACCCGTTATTACTCAACCGTTCCACTTCAGACTGACAGTACTCGACCTCAGGGTGTCACCCAGAAAATATCAGGTCAATCTGATGTAGCATTTCAGAATAAAAGCCCTCTGAACTGTCATATTTTACTGTACTCCTTGTACATTGAGAATAATATTCTTAAAAAAACTACCTGTTATTATTCAACCGTTCCACTTCAGACTGATAGTACACGACCTCAGGGTGTCACCCAGAAAATATCAGGTCAATCTGATGTAGCATTTCAGAATAAAAGCCCTCTGAACTTTCATATTTTACTGTACTCCTTGTACATTGAGAATAATATTTTTAAAAAACTATCTGTTATTACTCAACCGTTCCACTTCAGACTGACAGTACACGACCTCAGGGTGTCACCCAGAAAATATCAGGTCAATCTGATGTAGCATTTCAGAATAAAAGCCCTCTGAACTTTCATATTTTACTGTACTCCTTGTACATTGAGAATAATATTTTTAAAAAACTACCTGTTATTACTCAACCGTTCCAATTCAGACTGACAGTACTTGACCTCAGGGTGTCACCCAGAAAATATCAGGTCAATCTGATGTAGCATTTCAGAATAAAAGCCCGGTGAACTGTCATATTTTAATGTACTCCTTGTACATTGAGAAGAATATTTTTAAAAAACTACCTGTTATTACTCAACCGTTCCACTTCAGACTGATAGTACTCGACCTCAGGGTGTCACCCAGAAAATATCAGGTCAATCTGATGTAGCATTTCAGAATAAAAGCCCTCTGAACTGTCATATTTTACTGTACTCCTTGTACATTGAGAATAATATTCTTAAAAAAACTACCTGTTATTATTCAACCGTTCCACTTCAGACTGATAGTACACGACCTCAGGGTGTCACCCAGAAAATATCAGGTCAATCTGATGTAGCATTTCAGAATAAAAGCCCGGTGAACTGTCATATTTTACTGTACTCCTTGTACATTGAGAATAATATTCTTAAAAAAGCTACCTGTTATTACTCAACCGTTCCACTTCAGACTGACAGTACTCGACCTCAGGGTGTCACCCAGAAAATATCAGGTCAATCTGATGTAGCATTTCAGAATAAAAGCCCTCTGAACTTTCATATTTTACTGTACTCCTTGTACATTGAGAATAATATTTTTAAAAAACTACCCGTTATTACTCAACTGTTCCAATTCAGACTGACAGTACTTGACCTCAGGGTGTCACCCAGAAAATATCAGGTCAATCTGATGTAGCATTTCAGAATAAAAGCCCTCTGAACTTTCATATTTTACTGTACTCCTTGTACATTGAGAATAATATTTTTAAAAAACTATCTGTTATTACTCAACCGTTCCACTTCAGACTGACAGTACACGACCTCAGGGTGTCACCCAGAAAATATCAGGTCAATCTGATGTAGCATTTCAGAATAAAAGCCCTCTGAACTTTCATATTTTACTGTACTCCTTGTACATTGAGAATAATATTTTTAAAAAACTACCTGTTATTACTCAACCGTTCCAATTCAGACTGACAGAACTTGACCTCAGGGTGTCACCCAGAAAATATCAGGTCAATCTGATGTAGCATTTCAGAATAAAAGCCCGGTGAACTGTCATATTTTAATGTACTCCTTGTACATTGAGAAGAATATTTTTAAAAAACTACCTGTTATTACTCAACCGTTCCACTTCAGACTGATAGTACTCGACCTCAGGGTGTCACCCAGAAAATATCAGGTCAATCTGATGTAGCATTTCAGAATAAAAGCCCTCTGAACTGTCATATTTTACTGTACTCCTTGTACATTGAGAATAATATTCTTAAAAAAACTACCTGTTATTATTCAACCGTTCCACTTCAGACTGATAGTACACGACCTCAGGGTGTCACCCAGAAAATATCAGGTCAATCTGATGTAGCATTTCAGAATAAAAGCCCTCTGAACTGTCATATTTTACTGTACTCCTTGTACATTGAGAATAATATTCTTAAAAAAACTACCTGTTATTATTCAACCGTTCCACTTCAGACTGATAGTACACGACCTCAGGGTGTCACCCAGAAAATATCAGGTCAATCTGATGTAGCATTTCAGAATAAAAGCCCGGTGAACTGTCATATTTTACTGTACTCCTTGTACATTGAGAATAATATTCTTAAAAAAGCTACCTGTTATTACTCAACCGTTCCACTTCAGACTGACAGTACTCGACCTCAGGGTGTCACCCAGAAAATATCAGGTCAATCTGATGTAGCATTTCAGAATAAAAGCCCTCTGAACTTTCATATTTTACTGTACTCCTTGTACATTGAGAATAATATTTTTAAAAAACTACCCGTTATTACTCAACCGTTCCAATGCAGACTGACAGTACTTGACCTCAGGGTGTCACCCAGAAAATATCAGGTCAATCTGATGTAGCATTTCAGAATAAAAGCCCTCTGAACTGTCATATTTTACTGTACTCCTTGTACATTGAGAATAATATTCTTAAAAAAACTACCTGTTATTATTCAACCGTTCCACTTCAGACTGATAGTACACGACCTCAGGGTGTCACCCAGAAAATATCAGGTCAATCTGATGTAGCATTTCAGAATAAAAGCCCTCTGAACTGTCATATTTTACTGTACTCCTTGTACATTGAGAATAATATTCTTAAAAAAACTACCTGTTATTATTCAACCGTTCCACTTCAGACTGATAGTACACGACCTCAGGGTGTCACCCAGAAAATATCAGGTCAATCTGATGTAGCATTTCAGAATAAAAGCCCTCTGAACTTTCATATTTTACTGTACTCCTTGTACATTGAGAATAATATTTTTTAAAAAACTATCTGTTATTACTCAACCGTTCCACTTCAGACTGACAGTACTCGACCTCAGGGTGTCACCCAGAAAATATCAGGTCAATCTGATGTAGCATTTCAGAATAAAAGCCCGGTGAACTTTCATATTTTACTGTACTCCTTGTACATTGAGAATAATATTTTTAAAAAACTACCCGTTATTACTCAACCGTTCCAATTCAGACTGACAGTACTTGACCTCAGGGTGTCACCCAGAAAATATCAGGTCAATCTGATGTAGCATTTCAGAATAAAAGCCCGGTGAACTGTCATATTTTAATGTACTCCTTGTACATAGAGAATAATACTTAAAAAAAAACTACCTGTTATTATTCAACCGTTCCACTTCAGACTGATAGTACACGACCTCAGGGTGTCACCCAGAAAATATCAGGTCAATCTGATGTAGCATTTCAGAATAAAAGCCCGGTGAACTGTCATATTTTAATGTACTCCTTGTACATAGAGAATAATACTTTAAAAAAAAACTACCTGTTATTATTCAACCGTTACTTCAGACTGATAGTACATGACCTCAGGGTGTCACCCAGAAAATATCAGGTCAATCTGATGTAGCATTTCAGAATAAAAGCCCGGTGAACTGTCATATTTTACTGTACTCCTTGTACATTGAGAATAATATTTTTAAAAAACTACCTGTTATTACTCAACCGTTCCACTTCAGACTGACAGTACTCGACCTCAGGGTGTCACCCAGAAAATATCAGGTCAATCTGATGCAGCATTTCAGAATAAAAGCCCTCTGAACTGTCATACTTTACTGTACTCCTTGTACATTGAGATTAATATTTAAAAAAAAACTACCTGTTATTACTCAACCGTTCCACTTTAGACTGATAGTACACAACCTCAGGGTGTCACCCAGAAAATATCAGGTCAATCTGATGGAGCATTTCAGAATAAAAGCCCTCTGAACTGTCACATTTTACTGTACTCCTTGTACATTGAGAATAATATTTTTAAGAAACTACCCGTTATTACTCAACTGTTCCACTTCAGACTGATAGTACTCGACCTCAGGGTGTCACCCAGAAAATATCAGGTCAATCTGATATAGCATTTCAGAATAAAAGCCCTCTGAACTGTCATATTTTACTGTACTCCTTGTACATTGAGAATAATATTTAAAAAAAAACAACTACCCGTTATTACTCAACCGTTCCACTTCAGACTGATAGTACACGACCTCAGGGTGTCACCCAGAAAATATCAGGTCAATCTGATGTAGCATTTCAGAATAAAAGCCCGGTGAACTTTCATATTGTACTGTACTCCTTGTACATTGAGAATAATATTTTTAAAAAACTACCCGTTATTACTCAACCGTTCCACTTCAGACTGACAGTACTTGACCTCAGGGTGTCACCCAGAAAATATCAGGTCAATCTGATGTAGCATTTCAGAATAAAAGCCCGGTGAACTGTCATATTTTAATGTACTCCTTGTACATAGAGAATAATACTTAAAAAAAAACTACCTGTTATTATTCAACCGTTCCACTTCAGACTGATAGTACACGACCTCAGGGTGTCACCCAGAAAATATCAGGTCAATCTGATGTAGCATTTCAGAATAAAAGCCCGGTGAACTGTCATATTTTAATGTACTCCTTGTACATAGAGAATAATACTTTAAAAAAAAACTACCTGTTATTATTCAACCGTTCCACTTCAGACTGATAGTACACGACCTCAGGGTGTCACCCAGAAAATATCAGGTCAATCTGATGTAGCATTTCAGAATAAAAGCCCGGTGAACTGTCATATTTTACTGTACTCCTTGTACATTGAGAATAATATTTTTAAAAAACTACCTGTTATTACTCAACCGTTCCACTTCAGACTGACAGTACTCGACCTCAGGGTGTCACCCAGAAAATATCAGGTCAATCTGATGTAGCATTTCAGAATAAAAGCCCTCTGAACTGTCATATTTTACTGTACTCCTTGTACATTGAGAATAATATTCTTAAAAAA
Source organism: Epinephelus lanceolatus (assembly GCF_041903045.1). Lineage (NCBI taxonomy): Eukaryota > Metazoa > Chordata > Actinopteri > Perciformes > Serranidae > Epinephelus > Epinephelus lanceolatus. Next base: position 42,801,671 of record NC_135750.1, read on the forward strand.
ACTACCTGTTATTATTCAACCGTTCCACTTCAGACTGATAGTACACGACCTCAGGGTGTCACCCAGAAAATATCAGGTCAATCTGATGTAGCATTTCAGAATAAAAGCCCGGTGAACTGTCATATTTTACTGTACTCCTTGTACATTGAGAATAATATTCTTAAAAAAGCTACCTGTTATTACTCAACCGTTCCACTTCAGACTGACAGTACTCGACCTCAGGGTGTCACCCAGAAAATATCAGGTCAATCTGATGTAGCATTTCAGAATAAAAGCCCTCTGAACTTTCATATTTTACTGTACTCCTTGTACATTGAGAATAATATTTTTAAAAAACTACCCGTTATTACTCAACCGTTCCAATTCAGACTGACAGTACTTGACCTCAGGGTGTCACCCAGAAAATATCAGGTCAATCTGATGTAGCATTTCAGAATAAAAGCCCTCTGAACTGTCATATTTTACTGTACTCCTTGTACATTGAGAATAATATTCTTAAAAAAACTACCTGTTATTATTCAACCGTTCCACTTCAGACTGATAGTACACGACCTCAGGGTGTCACCCAGAAAATATCAGGTCAATCTGATGTAGCATTTCAGAATAAAAGCCCTCTGAACTGTCATATTTTACTGTACTCCTTGTACATTGAGAATAATATTCTTAAAAAAACTACCTGTTATTATTCAACCGTTCCACTTCAGACTGATAGTACACGACCTCAGGGTGTCACCCAGAAAATATCAGGTCAATCTGATGTAGCATTTCAGAATAAAAGCCCTCTGAACTTTCATATTTTACTGTACTCCTTGTACATTGAGAATAATATTTTTTAAAAAACTATCTGTTATTACTCAACCGTTCCACTTCAGACTGACAGTACTCGACCTCAGGGTGTCACCCAGAAAATATCAGGTCAATCTGATGTAGCATTTCAGAATAAAAGCCCGGTGAACTTTCATATTTTACTGTACTCCTTGTACATTGAGAATAATATTTTTAAAAAACTACCCGTTATTACTCAACCGTTCCAATTCAGACTGACAGTACTTGACCTCAGGGTGTCACCCAGAAAATATCAGGTCAATCTGATGTAGCATTTCAGAATAAAAGCCCGGTGAACTGTCATATTTTAATGTACTCCTTGTACATAGAGAATAATACTTAAAAAAAAACTACCTGTTATTATTCAACCGTTCCACTTCAGACTGATAGTACACGACCTCAGGGTGTCACCCAGAAAATATCAGGTCAATCTGATGTAGCATTTCAGAATAAAAGCCCGGTGAACTGTCATATTTTAATGTACTCCTTGTACATAGAGAATAATACTTTAAAAAAAAACTACCTGTTATTATTCAACCGTTACTTCAGACTGATAGTACATGACCTCAGGGTGTCACCCAGAAAATATCAGGTCAATCTGATGTAGCATTTCAGAATAAAAGCCCGGTGAACTGTCATATTTTACTGTACTCCTTGTACATTGAGAATAATATTTTTAAAAAACTACCTGTTATTACTCAACCGTTCCACTTCAGACTGACAGTACTCGACCTCAGGGTGTCACCCAGAAAATATCAGGTCAATCTGATGCAGCATTTCAGAATAAAAGCCCTCTGAACTGTCATACTTTACTGTACTCCTTGTACATTGAGATTAATATTTTAAAAAAAACTACCTGTTATTACTCAACCGTTCCACTTCAGACTGATAGTACACAACCTCAGGGTGTCACCCAGAAAATATCAGGTCAATCTGATGGAGCATTTCAGAATAAAAGCCCTCTGAACTGTCACATTTTACTGTACTCCTTGTACATTGAGAATAATATTTTTAAGAAACTACCCGTTATTACTCAACTGTTCCACTTCAGACTGATAGTACTCGACCTCAGGGTGTCACCCAGAAAATATCAGGTCAATCTGATATAGCATTTCAGAATAAAAGCCCTCTGAACTGTCATATTTTACTGTACTCCTTGTACATTGAGAATAATATTTAAAAAAAAACAACTACCCGTTATTACTCAACCGTTCCACTTCAGACTGATAGTACACGACCTCAGGGTGTCACCCAGAAAATATCAGGTCAATCTGATGTAGCATTTCAGAATAAAAGCCCGGTGAACTTTCATATTGTACTGTACTCCTTGTACATTGAGAATAATATTTTTAAAAAACTACCCGTTATTACTCAACCGTTCCACTTCAGACTGACAGTACTTGACCTCAGGGTGTCACCCAGAAAATATCAGGTCAATCTGAAGTAGCATTTCAGAATAAAAGCCCGGTGAACTGTCATATTTTAATGTACTCCTTGTACATAGAGAATAATACTTAAAAAAAAACTACCTGTTATTATTCAACCGTTCCATTTCAGACTGATAGTACACGACCTCAGGGTGTCACCCAGAAAATATCAGGTCAATCTGATGTAGCATTTCAGAATAAAAGCCCGGTGAACTGTCATATTTTAATGTACTCCTTGTACATAGAGAATAATACTTTAAAAAAAAACTACCTGTTATTATTCAACCGTTCCACTTCAGACTGATAGTACACGACCTCAGGGTGTCACCCAGAAAATATCAGGTCAATCTGATGTAGCATTTCAGAATAAAAGCCCGGTGAACTGTCATATTTTACTGTACTCCTTGTACATTGAGAATAATATTTTTAAAAAACTACCTGTTATTACTCAACCGTTCCACTTCAGACTGACAGTACTCGACCTCAGGGTGTCACCCAGAAAATATCAGGTCAATCTGATGCAGCATTTCAGAATAAAAACCCTCTGAACTGTCATATTTTACTGTACTCCTTGTACATTGAGATTAATATTTAAAAAAAAACTACCTGTTATTACTCAACCGTTCCACTTCAGACTGATAGTACACGACCTCAGGGTGTCACCCAGAAAATATCAGGTCAATCTGATGTAGCATTTCAGAATAAAAGCCCTCTGAACTGTCACATTTTACTGTACTCCTTGTACATTGAGAATAATATTTTTAAGAAACTACCCGTTATTACTCAACTGTTCCACTTCAGACTGATAGTACTCGACCTCAGGGTGTCACCCAGAAAATATCAGGTCAATCTGATATAGCATTTCAGAATAAAAGCCCTCTGAACTGTCATATTTTACTGTACTCCTTGTACATTGAGAATAATATTTTAAAAAAAACAACTACCCGTTATTACTCAACCGTTCCACTTCAGACTGATAGTACACGACCTCAGGGTGTCACCCAGAAAATATCAGGGCAATCTGATGTAGCATTTCAGAATAAAAGCCCGGTGAACTTTCATATTGTACTGTACTCCTTGTACATTGAGAATAATATTTTTAAAAAACTACCCGTTATTACTCAACCGTTCCACTTCAGACTGATAGTACACGACCTCAGGGTGTCACCCAGAAAATATCAGGTCAATCTGATGTAGCATTTCAGAATAAAAGCCCTCTGAACTGTCATATTTTACTGTACTCCTTGTACATTGAGAATAATATTTTTAAAAAACTACCTGTTATTACTCAACCGTTCCACTTCAGACTGACAGTACTCGACCTCAGGGTGTCACCCAGAAAATATCAGGTCAATCTGATGCAGCATTTCAGAATAAAAGCCCTCTGAACTGTCATATTTTACTGTACTCCTTGTACATTGAGATTAATATTTTAAAAAAAACTACCTGTTATTACTCAACCGTTCCACTTCAGACTGATAGTACACGACCTCAGGGTGTCACCCAGAAAATATCAGGTCAATCTGATGGAGCATTTCAGAATAAAAGCCCTCTGAACTGTCACATTTTACTGTACTCCTTGTACATTGAGAATAATATTTTTAAGAAACTACCCGTTATTACTCAACTGTTCCACTTCAGACTGATAGTACTCGACCTCAGGGTGTCACCCAGAAAATATCAGGTCAATCTGATATAGCATTTCAGAATAAAAGCCCTCTGAACTGTCATATTTTACTGTACTCCTTGTACATTGAGAATAATATTTAAAAAAAAACAACTACCCGTTATTACTCAACCGTTCCACTTCAGACTGATAGTACACGACCTCAGGGTGTCACCCAGAAAATATCAAGTCAATCTGATGTAGCATTTCAGAATAAAAGCCCTCTGAACTGTCACATTTTAATGTACTCCTTGTACATTTCTCAATGTACAAGGAGTACATTAAAATGTGGCTATGGTCTTGCTCACAGTTTTCTTTCATGTTGTCTTCTTGCTCTGACACATCCTCCTCCAAGGCACTATCAATCTCCTCATCTTGGGAGATCAGATCAAGGGCCTTTTTCACACTCAGTCTTGGCTTGCTCCAACTATGCCAGCTTGGCTACCATTAAAATGTTCAAATCAAAACAACTTTATTTATTTTTGGCACTTTTCATACAACAGTAACACAAAGTGCCTCAAAGAGATTAAAAACAACAAAGAACCCCAAAAGAAAAGAGAAAACCCAAGCCTCCAACCCCACAAACATAATTATACACAACACACACACACACACACACAAAAGCTCACACCCACACACACTAGCTACCCCCGTTGGTAGACCAGGAACAACTCTCAGTGTGGTAGGCCCCCATGAGGAAAATGTTATGAACATCCACCACCACCCTCCTGATTTGATTCAGATTTTTTACTTTGTAGTTCACTGTATTTAATTGTTGCTTGTGCTTGTGCTTGTGCTTGCAGGTACAGATACAGTCTGTTGTGTCAAGGCACCTTCTGACCTCTGAATAACTTCTGTCCCCTTTGTTTACCATGATTTCTGCACTGTTCAAGATCCCCCCAAGCCCCTTCAAAGATAAATTTGTATCTGAAAGAACCTGGTTAAACTTGGTTTGAAAACAGACAGCTCTTGTGACAGAGTCGAGGTCCCCCTTCAACTCTGTCAACACTGTTGTAAAAGATACACACAAACATGGCTGTCTCACAGTTTCAAGACTCTCTAAAATCACAATTTTCCTTCATTTGACCCACACTTTACAACGCATGTCCATGGGGCAAAGGAGGAAGTGATAATGTGCTGGGCTCAAACAGTGGAGGATCTCAAAGGCCATTTGATATGACTCCCACCCTGTTTGGGTTTTGTATTATGTCCTTTACAAATTATTAATGGCATCTAACAGTTTGGTAAAATTAGATAGGTAGTATGCCTTTCAACATCAGTAGCACTTTATCTATTTGCTTTTGTAACATTTTATCTTATTTATTTACTTATTACTTGTATTTTTATTATTTTTTTATTAATTTATTTATTAATTTTTATATTATTATTGTTATTATTATTATTATTATTATTATTATTGTGTTGAGCTGTTGAATGTATGAAGGTGTCCTTCATATCCTAATAAAAAATTTGATCACCAAAAAAAAATTATCCACACTTGGATAATCACACTTAGATAGATCTAAAATCCATCCCAGTACATTAGACCCAAAACAGCCTCAGTGTACAAAGAATTTAAAATCTAACAAAGTACAGAATATAGCAATAATTTCAGTTTTGTGTATTTTGGGTCACTTTAGAAAAAGTCGACAAATTTAGGGATGAAAGAATGGCACTTTTCATTACTTTCATTTCATTTAATTTAATCTTAGCTTTATTTATATAGCACTTAAACACAATGTAGAGTTGGTCCCAAGTGCTTTATAATTCAAATTCAAATGTATTGCTGTAATATGTCAACCCCCACCCCCTGGCCACGGCCACAAACATAAACCATTTCTCATTAATTCAAAACTCTTAATGACACAATAAATACTCAGTAATATTCAATAGGCTATTTTTTTTTTCAACAGAAGTAGTATTAAAGAATATAAATAACAAAAAAAATATGTTTTCTTCAGGGTTAATTTGGCAATACATGTGTTTGACACCAGCCCTTCCGACTAGCAAACCGGCAGGTAGGGGGGGCACTTTAGGGAGCTTCCCAACATGTCTAAAGGGGTTTCAAGTTGTGTCGCTGGTGGACCAGTGTCAGCCCTCACTGGGGGGACCCCCTTCTAGCCACTAGGCAGCAACAAGCCAGCTAGTTGGCATTTATCTCTACTTAAAATGCCCAGAATCTGTTCTTTAGGGTCTTTTCATTCATGGTTGTCTGTGCCATCACCTTTGTGAAGACTAATGGACAAAAAAAAATAAAAAATAAAAAAATGTAGTGGTCTTTTACACAATTTTATATTGCGGTACATGATAAGGATGCTGACTATTGTTAAAACTGTCATTATTGCGTGGGAACTGTTGTTGTTTATCGCTTTTGCTTCTACTGTTTGTATGTAGTGCACTTTAAATTTTATTTCTGTGAAAGGTGCTATAGGCCTACCAAATAAATTTATTATTATTATTAGTAGTAGTAGTAGTAGTAGTGTCTCCCATTTGGGGGATTACTGACATGCGTCTAAAGGGTTCATAACTTTGATAGGTCTAGGCGATAAGACTATAGCAATTTATATCCTCTATATGAACTAAATGCTCAACATGATAGCATGTAACAAAAAGCTGCAGCTCATAAACAGACTAATGCCCTGTCACATCCCTCACATCCCTTGACAATGGAGCCTGAGTGACAAACAACAGCGAGTCCTCTAACAGACGGCTCCCCTCACCCGCGTGCTACCTGCATGGCTCACTTAAACAGCCAATCATATCCCTGTAAGCTAGGAGTGACAGGCAAACAGCCAATCATATCCCTGTAAGCTAGGAGTGACAGGCAAACAGCCAATTATATCCCTGTAAGCTGGGAGTAACAGTCAAACTGCCAATCATGAGAATCACAACACCTATGTCTGCTAATTATGCAAGATGATTTGTATAAAGTAGCCTAATGGTACTTGTAGACTACTAATGTGCGTCTGTCACACTTCTAAAGCAGCGGTGTTAATAGGCTAATTAGATGAAGTGGTGCCGGTGTAATTTACATAGGAAACCCTTCTAAATAACAAAAGAAAAAATAAATCTGGCACATAGTGCCTATTTTGCATAATATGCCTGATGTCCCGCATTGAGGGGGAATAAAATGCGTCCGATCTGCAACGTCGTGGAGAGACGGAGAAGGACGTGAGAAGATGCAGAAAAGAGAGCAAGGGTAAGTAGCCTACTGTTTTCAAAAATCTTGTAGCTCTTAACACTTTCGGCTTTGCCTTTCAAAATTTATTATTAAATGACTTTGAAAGACTTTGACTAACAAAGTTTTTCAATCTGCCGAAAGTTGTTAAGATAATTAATCAAAGAACAATTGTGTAAGGGGAATTGCCTACATGTTTTGATTTGCACCTCCATAATAACTACTGTATGAATGGAGACATTTTTTTTAATCCTAGTTTATTTTGTAAAGGGCTAATGAAAAAAGTTAATTCTCGAGCACACTTTCAAAGGAGTGCAAAAATTAATAAGGCTGCATGCTCAGAAGTTTTTTTTTTTTTTTAATAAGCAATTTATCTTTCTGTCTCATGTTAAACTTGACAAGGGCCCAGGGACGGTTTTTGCTATGGGAAATGTGGGTGACCGCCCAGGGCGCAATATGTGAGGAGCAGCGCCCTCCAAAAAAAAAAAAAAAAAACCACTCGCCAGTTTTCTAGACTACCACTTATTTCCATGTCAAGTTAGTGGAGTGGGCGCTGGGGCAGCAGAAAGGAAAGGCGAATCCTGGCGGGGGTCACAGACAGGAATATGGCGGAGGCTCATAGTGCTCATGCGGCGCAAGATAATGGCTTACCGGCGACAAAGGGTTCGAGCGGCCGAGAGATGGTTCGCCCAGGGCGTAAAAGTAGCCAGGCTCGCCTCTGCAAGGGCCCTGTGCGGCAACGTTGTCTAACGCTTTTTTCCCCTCTTTTTGCATTTGGAGCTTAGTGCAGGGTGTCATTTTTTCTGAGTTGCCCGCTCCATAGCCAGCAAAAACTACAGTTAACCTGTGGTGTGAGTTAACCTATGGGCCCGAACGACGCATTTTCCTTCAAAATTCACACCTGTTCTTCTCTTTGGATTTTCTCCGCAACCATTCGTCATAGCGAGAAGCGATGCATATCATCTGAAACAGCGGAACCATAGCTTTCCGACAAGACCAAGCACTTGTCGGCAGTCCAATGTTTTCACAGTGAAAAATAATGATAAATTTACACTAAAATTATGTATAACAGAGCTTTCATACAGCTTTGCACACACATTACTCTTAGATGGATTACTCGTGAATGTAGGGTCGCACAGAAATGCCACACATATCACATGAAAGCGCAGGACCAGAGCTTTCCAGTGATACCACACATCATTGTGCTGTCATCCTATCACCTTTTAAATAGGCTATAGATCAAATGTCTACAAAATAAAAACCTGACAAATTTCTTTACAATCCATTATACAGATCTTGTTATCAGTCACTTCATATAGTGAGGAATATCGTATCTTAGCACGTCTTAGACTTGCGTGTGTTTCTCCCTGTCTATCCACATTTGTAGTCCAGCTTTCAAGATGCAAATATCTCTATATTGTCCAGTTGACACTCTGAAAACTGACACTCTATAGCTGAAAATTCCATATTTATTACAGTAACGCATTACTAAATAATGCATCACTGTTATAGGTCTAATTAGGGATTATATCTGTCAGACTTTAAATACAAAGAAACAATGTGTTTTGCAGATAGAGTCAGTGATGACAACACTGAGAAAAGTTTCATATAAATTTTCATTGTAAAGATACAAATAGATCTGTATTTTTTTTACTTATTTTTTTATTATCTGGGAGGGCATTCCCCTCAGTTGTTTCTCAGACTAAGCTTCCCGACTGCCGAAGGAATGTCGGACAAAAAGGAATGGAACAATCTCTTGCTGAGGATATTATAACAGATTTATAGAATTCTAAAGAGCTGAAATTATCAGTCTTTTAGTGGAGGTGGGGCCACTACATTTCATAAATAATACACTAGGCAGAAATACAATAACAATACCAGAAATTATACAAACCCATTATACATTAGTAATGATATTGCATACATTTTTTTTTGGTTGATTTTTGTGTTGAGGTTGAATGACTGTTTCCCCAGTTTGCCCACAGCATGTAATCACATCAAGGATCATTGTTGGCTACATCCTTAGAAAAAACATATTTACACAAGACACAATAAAAGTTATGTTAAAAGTTAAGCATTTAACATAACACATAAGGAACCATATCTGATTATTTCTTCTCATTGTTAAAGGGGTCATATTTTTCATTGTTAACAACAATTCATTTAAAAAAAAAAAAAAAAAAAAAAAATCAGTGTCAACTGAGTATGTGGTTATATTGTTCATTATACTCTTGATTTGGTCAGATTTTGATTTTTGACTAAATGGACACAACATGTACTGTCATCCTTATACCATACGTGTGTTGTTTTTTTCTACAGAGTGTGCACTTTCAGGTTGTTTGGGGTGAGTTAATTAATAATTTCACTTTATATGGCACACATACATATGTAAGAATAAATGTCCAAATATGTTCTTTATCCTAACTTGTGTTACTTTCCCCCACAGAACAAAACCAAAATCATTTTGAAGCAAGATATTGTGAGGAAAGCACAACATCTTCAAAAAAATGTGGTAAATTTTAACATCATTGCCTCACAAAAAGAGGGTTTCTGGGGACAACTGTGCAAAGCACTTGAGATTCCAAACACCAAAACACTACTAACTGATATTTTCTGGGTGACACCCTGAGGTTGAGTACTATCAGTCTGAATTGGAACGGTTGAGTAATAACGGGTAGTTTTTAAAAAATATTATTCTCAATGTACAAGGAGTACAGTAAAATATGACAGTTCAGAGTGCTTTTATTCTGAAATGCTACATCAGATTGACCTGATATTTTCTGGGTGACACCCTGAGGTTGAGTACTGTCAGTCTGAATTGGAGCGGTTGAGTAATAACAGGTAGTTTTTTAAAAATATTAATCTTAATGTACAAGGAGTACAGTAAAATATGACAGTTCAGAGGGCTTTTATTCTGAAATGCTACATCAGATTGACCTGATATTTTCTGGGTGACACCCTGGGGTCAAGTACTATCAGTCTGAAGTGGAACGGTTGAGTAATAACGGGTAGTTTCTTAAAAATATTATTCTCAATGTACAAGGAGTACAGTAAAATGTGACAGTTCAGAGGGCTTTTATTCTGAAATGCTACATCAGATTGACCTGATATTTTCTGGGTGACACCCTGAGGTCGAGTACTATCAGTCTGAAGTGGAACGGTTGAGTAATAATGGGTAGTTTCTTAAAAATATTATTCTCAATGTACAAGGAGTACAGTAAAATGTAACAGTTCAGAGGGCTTTTATTCTGAAATGCTACATCAGATTGCCCTGATATATTCCTGGTGACACCCTGAGGTCGTGTACTATCAGTCTGAAGTGGAACGGTTGAGTAATAACAGGTAGGTTTTTTTTTTTAAATATTATTCTCAATGTACAAGGAGTACAGTAAAATGTGAGAGTTCAGAGGGCTTTTATTCTGAAATGCTACATCAGATTGACCTGATATATTCTTGGTGACACCCGGAGGTCGTGTACTATCAGTCTGAAGTGGAACGGTTGAGTAATAACAGGTAGTTGTTTTTAAAATATTAATCTCAATGTACAAGGAGTACAGTAAAATATGACAGTTCAGAGGGCTTTTATTCTGAAATGCTACATCAGATTGACCTGATATTTTCTGGGTGACACCCTGACGTCGTGTACTATCAGTCTGAAGTGGAACGGTTGAGTAATAACAGGTAGTTTTTAAAAAATATTATTCTCAATGTACAAGGAGTACAGTAAAATATGAAAGTTCACCGGGCTTTTATTCTGAAATGCTACATCAGATTGCCCTGATATTTTCTGGGTGACACCCTGAGGTCGTGTACTATCAGTCTGAAGTGGAACAGTTGAGTAATAACAGGTAGTTTTTTTTTAAAAAAAATATTATTCTCAATGTACAAGGAGTACATTAAAATATGACAGTTCAGAGGGTTTTTATTCTGAAATGCTACATCAGATTGACCTGATATTTTCTGGGTGACACCCTGAGGTCGAGTACTGTCAGTCTGAAGTGGAACGGTTGAGTAATAACGGGTAGTTTTTTTAAGAATATTATTCTCAATGTACAAGGAGTACAGTAAAATATGACAGTTCACCAGGCTTTTATTCTGAAATGCTACATCAGATTGACCTGATATTTTCTGGGTGACACCCTGAGGTCGAGTACTATCAGTCTGAAGTGGAACGGTTGAGTAATAACGGGTAGTTTCTTAAAAATATTATTCTCAATGTACAAGGAGTACAGTAAAATGTGACAGTTCAGAGGGCTTTTATTCTGAAATGCTACATCAGATTGCCCTGATATATTTCTGGTGTCACCCTGAGGTCGTGTACTATTAGTCTGAAGTGGAACGGTTGAGTAATAACAGGTAGTTTTTTTTTAAATATTAATCTCAATGTACAAGGAGTACAGTAAAATATGACAGTTCAGAGGGCTTTTATTCTGAAATGCTACATCAGATTGACCTGATATTTTCTGAGTGACACCCTGAGGTCGTGTACTATCAGTCTGAAGTGGAACGGTTGAGTAATAACAGGTCGTTTTTTTTTTTTTTAAATATTATTCTCAATGTACAAGGAGTACATTAAAATATGACAGTTCAGAGGGTTTTTATTCTGAAATGCTACATCAGATTGACCTGATATTTTCTGGGTGACACCCTGAGGTCGTGTACTATCAGTCTGAAGTGGAACGGTTGAGTAATAACAGGTAGTTTTTTTTTAAAAAAATATTATTCTCAATGTACAAGGAGTACATTAAAATATGACAGTTCATAGGGTTTTTATTCTGAAATGCTACATCAGATTGACCTGATATTTTCTGGGTGACACCCTGAGGTCGTGTACTGTCAGTCTGAAGTGGAACGGTTGAGTAATAACAGGTAGTTTTTTAAAAATATTATTCTCAATGTACAAGGAGTACAGTGAAATATGACAGTTCAGAGGGCTTTTATTCTGAACTGCTACATCAGATTGACCTGATATTTTCTGGGTGACACCCTGAGGTCGAGTACTATCAGTCTGAAGTGGAACGGTTGAGTAATAATGGGTAGTTTCTTAAAAATATTATTCTCAATGTACAAGGAGTACAGTAAAATGTAACAGTTCAGAGGGCTTTTATTCTGAAATGCTACATCAGATTGCCCTGATATATTCCTGGTGACACCCTGAGGTCGTGTACTATCAGTCTGAAGTGGAACGGTTGAGTAATAACAGGTAGTTTTTTTTAAAAAAAATATTATTCTCAATGTACAAGGAGTACAGTAAAATGTGACAGTTCAGAGGGCTTTTATTCTGAAATGCTACATCAGATTGCCCTGATATATTCCTGGTGACACCCGGAGGTCGTGTACTATCAGTCTGAAGTGGAACGGTTGAGTAATAACAGGTAGTTGTTTTTAAAATATTAATCTCAATGTACAAGGAGTACAGTAAAATATGACAGTTCAGAGGGCTTTTATTCTGAAATGCTACATCAGATTGACCTGATATTTTCTGGGTGACACCCTGAGGTCGTGTACTATCAGTCTGAAGTGGAACGGTTGAGTAATAACAGGTAGTTTTTTTAAGAATATTATTCTCAATGTACAAGGAGTACAGTAAAATATGACAGTTCAGAGGGCTTTTATTCTGAAATGCTACATCAGATTGACCTGATATTTTCTGGGTGACACCCTGAGGTCGAGTACTATCAGTCTGAAGTGGAACGGTTGAGTAATAACGGGTAGTTTTTTAAAAATATTATTCTCAATGTACAAGGAGTACAGTAAAATATGACAGTTCAGAGGGCTTTTATTCTGAAATGCTACATCAGATTGACCTGATATTTCTGGGTGACACCCTGAGGTCGAGTACTATCAGTCTGAAGTGGTACGGTTGAGTAATAACAGGTAGTTTCTTAAAAATATTATTCTCAATGTACAAGGAGTACAGTAAAATGTGACAGTTCAGAGGGCTTTTATTCTGAAATGCTACATCAGATTGACCTGATATTTTCTGGGTGACACCCTGAGGTCGAGTACTGTCAGTCTGAAGTGGAACGGTTGAGTAATAACAGATAGTTTTTTAAAAATATTATTCTCAATGTACAAGGAGTACAGTAAAATATGAAAGTTCAGAGGGCTTTTAATCTGAAATGCTACATCAGATTGACCTGATATTTTCTGGGTGACACCCTGAGGTCGTGTACTATCAGTCTGAAGTGGAACGGTTGAATAATAACAGGTAGTTTTTTTAAGAATATTATTCTCAATGTACAAGGAGTACAGTAAAATATGACAGTTCACCAGGCTTTTATTCTGAAATGCTACATCAGATTGACCTGATATTTTCTGGGTGACACCCTGAGGTCGTGTACTATCAGTCTGAAGTGGAACGGTTGAATAATAACAGGTAGTTTTTTTTAAGAATATTATTCTCAATGTACAAGGAGTACAGTAAAATATGACAGTTCAGAGGGCTTTTATTCTGAAATGCTACATCAGATTGACCTGATATTTTCTGGGTGACACCCTGAGGTCGAGTACTGTCAGTCTGAAGTGGAACGGTTGAGTAATAACGGGTAGTTTTTTAAAAATAGTCTTCTCAATGTACAAGGAGTACAGTAAAATATGACAGTTCAGAAGGCTTTTATTCTGAAATGCTACCTCAGATTGACCTGATATTTTCTGGGTGACACCCTGAGGTCGTGTATGATCAGTCTGAAGTGGAACGGTTGAGTAATAACAGGTAGTTTAAAAAAAAAAAATACTACTTTTACAGTAGATGGAGCACAGGGAAATATGACAGTTCAGAGGGCTTTTATTTTGAAATGCTACGTCAGATTGACGTGATGATTTCAGGGTGACACCCTGAGGTCGTTTTGGAAGCTTGCTTATATAACAGTTAGTTCCGACCGAGTAATTTGATTGGAGGAGAGGCATTCCGTGAGTGCTGATATAGAGTATAACATCACTGGGACATGTAGCTAACAGTAAAATCACTCCGCTCACAGGTGTTATAAATATAAATACAACCGTTAATTAACCAACTATCACACTCGCTACATTGACGCAAACTGACTCTATAGCGTTACACCAAGAAGATTCATTCTCCCCAAAATTACATTTGAATTAAATCATGAGTGGTCGTCAGGAAAGGAAAAGGAAAGCCAGGACTCTTCTGTGCAGACCTCCAGGTGTGTTTGTGTAACACCAGTCGAGCTCAACAAACTGGAGAGGAGCAAAAATTAAGCGAACACAGTCAGGAATTGTCAATGATCATCTGATGAGGTACTGATGAGGATGAGGGAGGTTGGAAGCTGAATCCGGCCGTGCCAACGTTTCATCAGCCGAGCTGGACGAAGTTACACAGTTGCAGATCAATGTAAATACAAAGTAGCTTGTGAGTTCCTGGCGTGTGTGCTGCGTTGCCTGGCAAGAGACCGGGGGAACGGCTTTTTTTTTCGCGGAGCTACATAACATAGGATTTATTTCTGCCTACGACCGAATCGAAGCCGTGACGATATACAGTACAACATCACTCCCTCTCATGCGATATTGCTTAATTTTACTGCACCCTGAGGTCGTTTTGGAAGCTTGGTTTTACTTTGAAATCAGCCCTTTCTCGCTCTTGCCGTAATGTGTAGTATATGCGCGCACCGCAAAACAACGTGAGGGCTGACTTGACCAAATGTTTCAAAGTGAGGGCTGGCTTGACTTTAGTGCTGGGTTGACTAACCCTAACAATGGCAATCAGTATAATCGGTATCACGACGCTGGATATCAACTCGGTAACTCAACCCAGGGTTGCTTTATCAAGAACCGTGAACGCGCACGCAGCGGACCAATCACAATCATGAGAGAAGCGCAGCGTCATTGAGCGTCCTCACAGAGCGCCGTATGTGAGGGGAAAAAAGTATTTCTCGTGAGGATCAGAGATTAATTCTACTAAAATGTGAGGAGGAGAAAAGCAACATTAGAGAAAAGGCCAACACCGTGGCAGCTGCAGGAGAAGGAAACATGCGTGGCAACGCATAACAGTATGAATAATGTTTAGTTTTAGTTTAGATTAGTTTATTTGCACATAATGTTAAAAACAGACTGTATAACATCTACAAGATTAAAAAAAGAAAAGTGGCGGAGAGGTTAGAAGCCACTTAAAGCTTATCAAAGAAATTCCCCTGTCAAAACATCAATGAAATCACATAATAGAGAAGAGAGAAAAAACGGGTCAGGAAGGAAGAAATAGAGGAGGAGAGAGGGAAAAATCAAGATAAAACAAGATAGGAAATAAAATAATGTGTAGGTTAAATTACTCATCACTGGTTCAAGTAGCTACAGTGCCTGTACCTGTACATCTGACACTGTTCACACCCTTGAATGCCATGAAATCAATGCTGCGCAGATGAATTGCGTGTATTACAATTATCGTCTAATATCATCACGTCTGATAAATTGGTCTTCTTTGTCATAACGTTATATATGCTACAATAAAGCTTAAAGCTGACGCCACAATTAAATCATATCAACACCAAACTGATAGTTTGAATAAAATCATCCTGATATTGACCTGTGTTAGAAATTAACAGCTGCGCAAAAATATACCTAGTCTCCCTCTTTAAAAAACAAAAAGGAAAATCCCTCAAACACCATGAAGTGTAGACATGATAGGCTACTTTCCACATTTCCAGCAGCAAAGCTGTCAATTAGGCCCATTATCTTTAACAGGGATCATTTCCTCCAACAAAAGAAATGTTGGCACCAATTAATGGTGCTATTAAGTGTCCGCAAATGATCAGTTTCTTTCTTTTGAAGGGGTGGGATGAAATTTCGACTTCTTTCCACTCCTTTTTGAACAATCTTTTCATTGTCTGTTGTTGTTGCTTTCTTTTCTTTTTAAATGTTCAAAATAAACTTTCAAATCAAAATCAATCAAATGAATTAAACTTCCCATCATGACTGGGCTGCATTTCTGTCAGCGGAGTCATTTTTTTCCGAACAGCTGATTGGCCAGTGGGTGGTGCTTTTTATAGGATCAGATTCAACCCTGAACTTACCCTGCTCCGGAGCAGGATAGCCGTTCAGAGTAAGTTACCATGGTGATCTACCCCGACAAGAACTGAACCGGCTTCGTGAGACCGAAAACCCAGGGTTAACCCTGAAGTTACCTCGCTAAGACATTAATCCTGCTTCGTGATACCGCTGACGATACCGCAAATGGCTACAAGAAATAACGGCACTGTCTCAGGTACGCACTGTCACTCCGCCCAGTGGTTTACTCAAGAAAGTAGTTCCGAGTATTTGCTTCATGTGTCGTAATGTTACTTAATTATACATTATTATTTCATAGCGTGGGGAATGCGCAAACCATTTGTTGTCCACTAGAGCGTTTTGGAGTCATTTGATGGTCTATTTGATTAGTTTTGAGGGAGAGAGGGACCCGTACCGTTCACCTCCATTTCAGCGGGCAGCTCTGTCCCACCGATCTCAGAACAGTACGCACTGACAATTAAAGGTAATGTACGTACTCATATGACTATAGGGATTACGGCAATAGGCGAATTTGCCAAAATGTTGAACTATTCCTTTAACTTAACTGAACTTGCGGTATCTTAATGTGGTGTTAGAATCTCTATGTTGATTTGCATTTGTTTGATTTAATGTAAAATGAAATATAGGAAAGTGATCTGAAATGTCACTAAATAGTACCCCAGACTTAGAAGAATACTCAAATGAATTAATGATAATATTATCAATTAGAGTGGCTGAATTGCTTGTCACTGTTGTTGGTTTGGTAATAGCTGGATAAAAGTAAGATGAATATAATAAATTCATGAAGTCATTAGTTGGTGTATGATTTTCACTATTTATAAGATTTATATTAAAATCCCAGTGTAAATAACAGAGTTTACCCTCCTTATTAATGATATCTAGCGAGGCAGCAAATACATCATTAAAGCAGTTGATATCTGTATCGGGTGGACAGTATACAGCCAATGATAACATTCTTGCCTCCAAAGGAAGAGCAAGATGTTAATTCAATAAAGACAGATTCTATCTCCATTTCATTTGAGCTTAGGGCCAAATCATTCCTGAGTTTGAACTGAAATTTACTGTGCACAAAGAGTGAAACCCCTCCTCCCAGTCTCTCCTTTCTTATAGAATGAGCAGCTGAATAGTGTGGCAAGTTATAAAACTCTTGATTCATGCTTGTAAGCCAAGTTTCTGAAAGTGCAATAATCGTAAACTCATGATTTTAAGTTGATAAATAGTGATTAAATTGATCAAAGTTTTTAGGAAGACTGCATACAGTACAGGCCAAAAGTTTGGACACACCTTCTCATTCAATGCGTTTTCTTTATTTTCATGACTATTTACATTGTAGATTCTCACTGAAGGCATCAAAACTATGAATGAACACATGTGGAGTTATGTACTTAACAAAAAAAGTGAAATAACTGAAAACATGTTTTATATTCTAGTTTCTTCAAAATAGCCACCCTTTGCTCTGATTACTGCTTTGCACACTCTTGGCATTCTCTCCATGAGCTTCAAGAGGTAGTCACCTGAAATGGTTTTCCAACAGTCTTGAAGGAGTTCCCAGAGGTGTTTAGCACTTGTTGGCCCCTTTGCCTTCACTCTGCGGTCCAGCTCACCCCAAACCATCTCGATTGGGTTCAGGTCCGGTGACTGTGGAGGCCAGGTCATCTGCCGCAGCACTCCATCACTCTCCTTCTTGGTCAAATAGCCCTTACACAGCCTGGAGGTGTGTTTGGGGTCATTGTCCTGTTGAAAAATAAATGATCGTCCAACTAAACGCAAACCGGATGGGATGGCATGTCGCTGCAGGATGCTGTGGTAGCCATGCTGGTTCAGTGTGCCTTCAATTTTGAATAAATCCCCAACAGTGTCACCAGCAAAACACCCCCACACCATCACACCTCCTCCTCCATGCTTCACAGTGGGAACCAGGCATGTGGAATCCATCCGTTCACCTTTTCTGCGTCTCACAAAGACACGGCGGTTGGAACCAAAGATCTCAAATTTGGACTCATCAGACCAAAGCACAGATTTCCACTGGTCATTAGACCAATGGACATTAGTCCATTCCTTGTGTTTCTTGGCCCAAACAAATCTCTTCTGCTTGTTGCCTCTCCTTAGCAGTGGTTTCCTAGCAGCTATTTGACCATGAAGGCCTGATTGGCGCAGTCTCCTCTTAACAGTTGTTCTATAGATGGGTCTGCTGCTAGAACTCTGTGTGGCATTCATCTGGTCTCTGATCTGAGCTGCTGTTAACTTGCCATTTCTGAGGCTGGTGACTCGGATGAACTTATCCTCAGAAGCAGAGGTGACTCTTGGTCTTCCTTTCCTGGGTCGGTCCTCATGTGTGCCAGTTTGGTTGTAGCGCTTGATGGTTTTTGCGACTCCACTTGGGGACACATTTAAAGTTTTTGCAATTTTCCGGACTGACTGACCTTCATTTCTTAAAGTAATGATGGCCACTCGTTTTTCTTTAGTTAGCTGATTGGTTCTTGCCATAATATGAATTTTAACAGTTGTCCAATAGGGCTGTCGGCTGTGTATTAACCTGATTTCTGCACAACACAACTGATGGTCCCAACCCCATTGATAAAGCAAGAAATTCCACTAATTAACCCTGATAAAGCACACCTGTGAAGTGGAAACCATTTCAGGTGACTACCTCTTGAAGCTCATGGAGAGAATGCCAAGAGTGTGCAAAGCAGTAATCAGAGCAAAGGGTGGCTATTTTGAAGAAACTAGAATATAAAACATGTTTTCAGTTATTTCACTTTTTTTGTTAAGTACATAACTCCACATGTGTTCATTCATAGTTTTGATGCCTTCAGTGAGAATCTACAATGTAAATAGTCATGAAAATAAAGAAAACGCATTGAATGAGAAGGTGTGTCCAAACTTTTGGCCTGTACTGTATATTAATATGAATTGATGAAAATATATCAGTATTCTCGGTCAATATCTCAATTAGGCTATGAAAATCATTTTCATTGTAATAATTGCATGAATTAGATCTCACTTTCTTAAAAAAATGCACATTGGGATCATATAAGTCAGCATCGTCAGATGATTTACAATCACCAAACGAGAATAGATTAAAGGTTTCAGTCATTGTAACAAAAACTCTCAACTGAGTTCAGCAATCACACTGACACTGGCTACACACCCAAGCACGCACGTACACACTACACATTCATTGTCACTGATAATTGTCAAGCTCCTCCAGACTCCTAATGTAAACAACTTTGCTTGTTCTGGACAGTCACCATTTAACTTGACAAATACCTTGCAGTTGGCAGTCCATGTTTGTTGAATTTTCTGGATCTTTCTAAGATAACGTGCCTTTTTAAAGATTTCACCATTTCTTTTGGTCAGGTGCTCATTGAGTTAGACACCGGTGCCCTTGAGTACTTTACCTTGACGAAGCAGATTCACTTTGTGCTTTCTATTGGCAAACCTGAGGATGACAGGTGGATTGCCAGTGCCCTTCCTGGGAAGAGGATGGCAGGCTTCGATGTCTTCACTGTTTATCTTTATCCCTTTGGAGTGCAGGAATGCTATTACCTCCATCTACGCCGAAATCCGATTCTCCTCGCTGGTTGGGAGCTCCTGCCCTGCGCGAGTCTCCGCAGGCCTGGCAGCGGCAGCGTAGGATCTGGGTCTGATATCCAAACCCAAAACAACGTCATTCAGTTTGGAATATTGTTTCAAGTCGCTTTTCTAGAGTGTCAACCCTTTTTCTCAGTTCAGAGTTCTGGGTTTTAAGCTGTGTGATTTCCTTCACCATACCAGTAATGACAGCCTCCTGCCTAGCGATGGTATCCATATTACTGGACAGCATATTTATCGACTCCTTTAATTCTGTACTGGCCTGGTAGCTGCTAGAGCCTGGTGTTGGAGTCTGGGGCTGGAGGCTGGGGCTGGAGCCTGGTGTTGGAGGCGGGGGCTGGAGCCAGAGGCTGGGCCTGGTGTTGGAGGCTGGGGCTGGAGCCTGGTGTTAGAGCCTGGGGCTGGAGGCTGGGGCTGGAGCCTGGTGTTAGCTGGCTCATAGCCTCTAGAGCCGGCTGGGGCTGGAGTCTGGGGCTGGAGCCTGGGGCTGGAACCTGGTGTTAGCTGGCTGGTAGCCTCTGGAGACTGACGCACCAGAATACATAAACCAGCAGCGACAGGATAAATAAGAGCAACATCAGTAAATAAGTAAATAAGTAAAACAACAGCAACAGGATGGATAAAATAAAATAAAACCAGTATTAGAATAAATAAATACAGCATCAGAATGTAGCAGCGCTGTAAAAAAGTGACTTGTGCAGACATTATTAGTCTTGTTTTTGTGTGTGTTGTATTTGTTATAGTCCTTAGTATGTGTCATGACTGATAGAGGTCAAAGCCTTGGAATAAAAGCTGCTTCTTAGTCTATTTGTTCTGGTTTTTATTGTCCTGAACCATTTGCTGGATGGCAGTGGTTCAAACCGGAAGTGGCCAGGGTGTGTGTTGTCTATGATTATGCCGTTTGCTGTTCTTGCAAGCCTGTTGACATAGATAGTGTCCAGTTGCGGGAGCTCTATCCAAACAACAGGCTGAGCTGCCTTCACTACACAGTGCAAAGCTTTTCTGTCAGTGGCTGCGTAGCTGGCACACTACCACACTGTGGCCCACTTTGTCAGGATGGTCTCAGCTGTGCTTCTGTAGAAGTTTACCAACAACTTCGGTGGGAGTTTGGCCTGTTTCAGCTTCCTGATGAAGAGGAGTCTTTGTTGAGCTTTTTACCAGCAGTGAGGTGTTGGTGGTCCATGTCAGCTGTTTTGATAAGGTGACTCCAAGGACCTTCAGGTTTTCCACACTTTCTACAACCTCTCCATGTATGTGAAGGGTGAAGTATTGTCTGGGGGGGGGGACCTCAGGAAGAGCAACTGAGGAGGGATCCCTCTTCAAGGATGGACAGATGTGCAATAGACGTCGTACAGAACAGATCAACATAATAAATTAACAGTAATCCGTATGACACAATGAGACAGAAAGAGAGACAGAGACAGAGACAGAGAGAGATGCAGGACAGACGGTAACGGTAATAGCTTACAACATTAACATTAATGTGTTACAGTTGTGTGTGCAGAGTTAGCCACTTAGCCACTTTTACAACCTGATCCTTAATTCCATTAAACTTAAGTGAAGAATAAATATAGTTAGACCAACTAACATTCTCCAAACAACTTGGCTGGTCACAAAACCTCTTTCTCTCAAGTAAAGGGTGTGAATGCTGCTCCATATATAGACAGAGGAGCAGAAAGGAGAGGGCAAGAGCAGGGCAAGCAGGGACCATAATTCAAATTTCTCTTATTACCCTGCTGCCATATTTCACAGATGGGCTTGTATTAATGCACTTTACAATGACAACTTAACATACCACTTTAATGATTGCACAGGGCACTTTAGTTAACGATATATGCACTTTATTAGCAGGATTTGCACAGAATAATTTGCACAGTGCATTTCTGCACATTTCAATCAGTTATTTAATGGCATTATTTATTGAATATTTAGCGCCAATATTTATTGAGTGTTTTAAACCATAATTGATTGTGTATCTTCTGCCAGGTGATGAAATTAGTACTCGGCTCCACCTGGAAAAGAGAGAGGAGTTGCGGTGCATGTGCGCGTAATTGACAAGCATCAATTAACTTAATGAAAGTTTGTGTGCTAAAAGTTACCTGCTATATTGTATAAGTCAAGCTTGCATTTTAAAATCTAATGTTTACGTTGAGCAGTTATTAATATTTACCTATCCTGTCCTGCGTCTGCTCCAGGGTGTTCGGGTAAAAGAGGTCCCCGCAGGTACAAACACCGAAATAAACGTTCCGGGCGGGAGGACAGGATGGGAGAGAGGTGTGTTAACAAATCTGTGCTGATGTTTAATAATGGTTATTTGGTTTATTTGTACTTTGGGGGTCTAAGTAGCAGTAGATATTAATGGTAAATACTGTGTGTTAACTATATTTAGTATTTACATTCTATATGTTTAATACAAAGGAGACAAAGTATGTGTGCATCATGGAAGGGACCCAATATTAGTGTGGTGACATAGTATAAAAGGCGCCAGTTTCAAGCTGTCTGTGTTGCTGGTCAGATCTCCATGCCCTGTTCCCACACCCTTGGGCCCAATCCCAAACCGGCCCTATCCTCTTGCCCTATCCACTCCCCCTCCGTTTGCGCGGTCACGCGGAGCTCCGCCATATTAAGGGCCCTCCCAAACCAATTATCCCAGAGTGCGAGTGGACTACTCAGCCCTTAAATAATGATTGTGCATCAGTGCAGGCTTCTAAGCCGTTTCTCAATACGCGTTCTTGTGACACGTCATCAGTCACAGCCCAAGTACTGTTCCAATTCAAAGTTCACATCTAGCAAAGTTCAGTCCAAATGCCCGGATGTGTTTCCGCCACGCCCCTTTTACAGGGGATGCATCGGAGCAGACTTGTGTGGACTTAAGACAGCAAGGTATCCCAGCATGCATTTCCCATCAATCATCGGAAATGGCGAGTGAGGGAAAGGCGCACAATTGTAAGTTGTAATTACTGATACGTTACTGTTGTTTTGTCACGGAATGTAGTGTTTTCATGCGTAGTTTAAACTTCAAACCCGTGGTCGATGTATTAATATAGAACCCACTTGAGTGTAAGGTCCCGCTAGATGACAGCGGTGTCAGCGCTCATAGATAATAAACACGTGTTTATGAGCGCTCATAGATAATAAATACGTGTTTATGAGTGCTCAGGCTACCCCACCGAGAGCAGCCTCTCTGAGGTAGTCCTTTTAAATTCGTCGCTGATATCTCTGTAGTGGTTAAATATGAAATGTAATTCGTTTGGGGTTTGTCTAATGGGCAACATTCAGTCTCAGTATATAAGATATATTATTATATTATTAAATGTTGTAACATTGTTAATTTAATTGTTGTTCTTTGTATGTATTCTTTTGCTTATTTATGTGTTTTTACAATTAAATAATAATTTTAATTTAAGAATTTACTGTAATTTATTTATTGTATTTAAAGAATAATTGTATTTATTGTAATATTATTCAACAGCATTTTAAGTATTGATTATCTGATATGAATTCAGTCTGACAGTCTGATGTCTGAAGTGTGGTTGAATAAAATTTTCCTGTTAACATCTGACCTGTTTAATCCCATTTATATTGGTGAGGATAGACTAAATGACAAACTGCTGTCAGTATAATCCAGTACAGTTCAACAGCACCACAATCTACAACTCAACACTTCAATAAAATGTTAGACTTAATACAATATTAAACTTTTTTTTCCCCTGGGTGTACCAAGTATGATGATTACAACACTTGAAATTTGGTCAATATGCATAATGAGTACTTTTAACTTTTCATTTTAAGTAGGCCTACATTTTGCTGACAATACCCATATACTTTTACTCAAGTCAGATTTGGTATGCAGCACTTTTACTTGTGACTGAGTTTTTGTTCTTTGTTGTGATATTACTACTTTTTCTGGGTACTTTGTCCACAACTGGACAAATACCAAATAATAAAGACATGCAAGCATAGCACGACGCTGAAGTTAGCCTCCGATTCACCAGCTTCCGATTCGGCACTTAAGGGGAAAGTTAAGGGGGAAATTAACTTAATGTGCAGTGCGACTGTTTGTCCACTCATTGTCTGTTTTTCGTGACACTTTACAGGTAACATTTTAAGTAACTTGAAAAAAGAGGGAACGCCATACACTCAGCTCCAAGTAAAAAAGGAATTTTATTAGGAATTTTATTATTATTATATTTTATTTTATTTCGGACAACGTCTTGGCACAGGGCACAGACATTTTAGGTAAGACATTAACTATTGTATTTGTGAAAATGCTAAAGGGAGATTTCACCGTTTTTGTTTTATGCGTAGATCTCATTGGACCAGGTCCAGATCAAAAACCACTGTACCTAGACTTCTCAAATCTAGCCTAGATTATCCTACAGAGGCTAAACATTCATTCAGACACAGTTTTTGATTTGTGAAACCTTTAATCTATTTGTGAAAATGCAATAAAGGCACATTTCACCTTTTTTTCAGCATATAGGCCACTTTGGACCAGGTCCAGATCACAAACCACTGTACCTAGACTTCTCAAATCTGGACTAGCTTATCCTACAGAGGCTAAACATTCATTCAGACACAGTTTCTGATTTGTGAAACCTTTACTCTATTTGTGAAAATGCAATAAAGGCACATTTCACCGTTTTTTTTCAGCACATAGACCACATTAGACCAGGTCCAGATCAAAAACCACTGTACCTAGACTTCTCAAATCTGGCCTAGATTATCCTACAGAGGCTAAACATTCATTATAACACAATTTCTGATTTGTGAAACCTTTAATCTATTTGTGAAAATGCAATAAAGGCATATTTCACCATTTTTTCAGCATATAGGCCACTTTGGACCAGGTCCAGATCACAAACCACTGTACCTAGACTTCTCAAATCTGGACTAGATTATCCTACAGAGGCTAAGCATTCATTCAGACACAGTTTCTGATTTGTGAAACCTTTACTCTATTTGTGAAAATGCAATAAAGGCACATTTCACCATTTTTTTCAGCATATAGACCACATTAGACCAGGTCCAGATCAAAAACCACTGTACCTAGACTTCTCAAATCTGGCCTAGATTATCCTACAGAGGCTAAACATTCATTATAACACAATTTCTGATTTGTGAAACCTTTACTCTATTTGTGAAAATGCAATAAAGGCACATTTCACCATTTTTTCAGCATATAGACCACATTAGACTGGGTCCAGATCAAAAACCACTGTACCTAGACTTCCCAAATCTGGCCTAGATTATCCTACAGAGGCTAAACATTCATTATAACACAGTTTCTGATTTGTGAAACCTTTACTCTATTTGTGAAAATGCAATAAAGGCACATTTCATCGTTTTTTCAGCATATAGGCCACTTTGGACCAGGTCCAGATCAAAAACCACTGTACCTAGACTTCTCAAATCTGGACTAGATTATCCTACAGAGGCTAAACATTCATTATAACACAGTTTCTGATTTGTGAATCCTTTACTCTATTTGTGAAAATGCAATAAAGACACATTTCACCGTTTTTTCAGCATATAGGCCACTTTGGACCAGGTCCAGATCACAAACCACTGTACCTAGACTTCTCAAATCTGGACTAGATTATCCTACAGAGGCTAAACATTCATTCAGACACAGTTTCTGATTTGTGAAACCTTTACTCTATTTGTGAAAATGCAAGGATCGTTTTTCCACGATCATTTCAATTTAAAGATGGCCGCACGTCTATCTCCATGAGCATCTCCTAAGTTTTCAGTCTGCATTATGAGCTAATTCTCCTGGCCTTTGAAACTTTTTGTCTTGACTCACATCATCCTCACTCGCCAAACATTTGAATCAGTCTTTTTTTTTTTACTTTTTCAACATCAATTAAGGAACTTTTAAGGCTGATCTGGTCATGTTGTCCTTCTACAATGGCCACTAACAAAGCCCTTTTTGATGCCACGCAGCATATGAAATCTGAGCTGTGCTCTCATATCGATCTGAAAATGGATCGGCTACAAATGAGTGTTAATACGAGTGTTAATAATTCTTAACTTCCAGGATAAAATGAAGATACTTCGACATGCTCGAGAGAAAGGGGGTCTGACCAAGGTACCTTTTAACCGTTTGTTTTCTGGGAATAACTGACACAATCAGAAAACAGAAACAAGTCGTTTTTTCGTTTTTGGGCAAAAAAAAAAAAACAAAAAACGAAAACACAGTTTGTTTTTTCGTTTTTTTGTTTTTGGCAAAAAAAAAATGAAAAAACGAAATTCAGCTCAATTTCTTGTTTTCTGATCCTACTGCAAAAAACAAATTTACCACTCCATATTTTGTTTCATTGGTGGGCGGGCTCTCAGGGCTCCCTTGCTTCTGATTGGCTAACGTGCTCTGTCACTTACATTTGGGCTGTACCCTTCAAAATAAGGTTACCTCTTGGCCTTTACGCCAGCAGGGTGTCTCTGCAGACCCAGAGGCTGCAGACGCACAGACAGGCAATGAAGTAATGCAACAGCATTTTATTGTATTGCCTGTTAATATGCAGCTGATAGACCATGAAAATGAAAGCTCTATAGTAAGTTTTCTTCAGGATGTACCGTGAACCATATACGTAGACGCCGCATCGAGTGGGTTTGCCCGCTGTTGCAATACGCCAACGTCGCCGCCATATTGGATGTGGCAAGGCTGCGCTGTAAACTAATAGAAGTGAATGGACTTTATTTCATAAAGCACCTTTCTACAAAGAAATTTACGTTAATGCCTCTCGTTTATTCATTCACACACACACTAATATACTTGGGAAACAGTTAGGCACCAAAAACATTGTATTTGATCTTCTCAGATGGCTAAGATAAGAACTTTATTGATCCCACACAGGCGTAATTCACGTTACAACGTGTGGAGAGGATGACGCAGTTATTCGGAAAATCACCGTTTATTAGTTTAATAGTACAGGTTACTGTTGGCCGTACCCACGCCAAAACAACCAACAAACAAGAACTTAGCTGTAACTACTGTGCACTCCTGCTCTCTCCTCCAGCTCGCTCCTACACACACCAGCACGCGCACTCACACAGCCCCCATCTCAGTCACACTCGCACCCTGCCCCTTACCTATACTCATTCAATTCCAAACATGCCATTAACTCACAGAACATTGACATTACAACAGAACATTTACTGCAGGGTCGCTACAATACATATATATATGTATATATATATATATATATATATATATATATATATATATATATATACACATATATATATGTATGCATATACATTCATATAAGCCTACATATCATGTGTATACTGTATACTGTATACTACCCCTTTTCCACCTCTTTTCCACCAAAGCAGTTCCAGTGCTGGTTCTGGGCCAGTGCTTAATTTGGAACTGGTTTTCCTGTTTGGACTGACAAAAGAACTGGCTCTGGGCCAGAAAAACTGGTTCCAGAGTGGCACCAGTTCTTTGCTGGACTAGCAGAAAGAACCAATACGTCATGGGGAAGGGGGCGGGCTTATTGAGCCACTCAGCCACTGCAATGAATGCTGGAGGCGATGGTGGACGAAAGCGTAACGCTGCCGCAAACGGACCCGGGTAAGTTTGTTTTTGAACATTTTCGCCTTGCACATCGTTGTTTAGTGTTACCAGTTTCTTCAGATAACAGCTGTGTCCCAATTTAGGCCCGCGTCCCTCGGAGGATGCGGCGCTAAATTGGGACACAGCTATATTTGTGATGTCTGCTCGGGTTAATGTTAACTGATCAAAAGGTTAGCCTTGCTAACATTAGCTAACGTTAGCAAGTTACTTAGCCATGGGCTCACCTACCAGCCCCCATTTCAGTTGGCTAAACATTGTATAATGTGTAGTGGACGAGTCACTGTTTAAAGCGCTGTTTTTCATGTGGTCTACAGAGTTATCGAACAAGACGATGCTAACTACGAGCTAACGTCGCTACTCCACTGCAGCTCGCCAACACCATCCAGGAGCTGAGGTCAAAGCACCTGAATGATGCCGTGCT
This sequence comes from Epinephelus lanceolatus, assembly GCF_041903045.1. Lineage (NCBI taxonomy): Eukaryota > Metazoa > Chordata > Actinopteri > Perciformes > Serranidae > Epinephelus > Epinephelus lanceolatus. The sequence continues at coordinate 42,829,382 of NC_135750.1, forward strand.
GCAGAAGCTGGAGATTGAGACCAGTGTATTTCTTCATGGGAAGTTTTAGTTTTGCACATTCAGTGCACACTTGTCACTTTTATCATTAGCTTGTTTTTTGTATTTAAATAAATTCCCTTCTAAAGAGACATGTCTGCTTCTGTATGTTTTCACTTAATGATGTACAATTTAACTGTGTAATAAGTTCAAGTAAAGCTAGTAAAAACAAGTGAAGAACTCAACAGGTTACCCATTTATGAAGATGCTTTTCATAGATGTCTTCAGTCACTGTGTTTATAAAGAAATGAGAACATGACAGCCATAATCATTTATATGAATTTATTGAACTGAAGGATGAAACAATATTGGTGACATGAAGTAGCCCAGCAAACACAGGTAAAAGTAGTCAGGTAAGCAGCAACAAAACAGCAAAAATAATGGAGAGTAGCAGCCGTAACACATGCAGCATACACAACCAGAACTAAATATAACAAACATCTGAATGGCAGGTTTTTAGGAGGCACCTCCACTGTCCTTTGAATCTCCCAAAAGCCATTTCCACAACCGACCGTGCACTGCTTAATCTGTAGTTAAAGGTCTGTTGTTCAGGGGTCAATCTGCCAGTGTCCGCAAAGTGCTTCATGAGCCAGCTCTGCATGGGGTAGGACAAAAATGTATAGGTAAATAAGCATGTTGAGTGGAGAGTTATCAATACTAAAATCAATAGCTAAGCATCCTCTTTTGTCCAGCTGGAACTACAATAAGCCCTCAGTTGTCTAAATAAATAGGGGAGACCGGGGGCAATTGTAACACTTTTTGGTTTTGATGTCATAACTAAAAAACCGCTTGAGCTATTTGGATATTTTTTGTGTGTAAGAAACTTCTATCTATGTTCTACTTGTTAACAGTAATTAAATGTTTTTACAAAAAACGTTTGGGTCACAATATTGATTCAAACACTAGAAGTCAAATGTTACAATTGCCCCCACATGCGGGGGCGATTGTAACACATACGGGGGCAATTGTAACAACACATTTAATACCTTTATATCAATGCCAAGGACCAAAGTAAACGCCCAAGAATGCAGATATACTTAAAACCATTTAATATCTTATATAATTAATGTATAATAACAATAAAAAACACTCGCCTCATCAACATTAAAAAGTCAAAAATAGATTTACCGCATTGTTTTCTTTCAACAATTTACACGGCCACTATAAAAAACACAAGTAACCAACACTGTTAATTTTAGGCTATATTTACAACTTGTAGCAACTGTATAACTTAATGAAAGTCCAGTTTAACTGACACCTGTGAAAAAGATCATAAATCAAAAAAAGAATCATACCGATATAGCTCTACTGATATATTGTTATGATAAACCGATACCGATATGGTAAAAAATGACCGATATGGCCGAACCAGAAACAAGACTGAATACTCTTTACTGATTGGTGCCGTTTTAGATAATATTTTTAAGTTGAAAATTATTATTAACCTGATAGGCTAATTAAATGGCTCAAGTTTTTCACGGACATTTAGGCCTAAGATTTTGAGGGCATGAGAAATTGGCTCTGGAATTTGACTCGCAGATTCTCAGATTGAGAGGCAAAATACTTAATCGCTGGACTATGCCGAAAAATGTAGAGAGATAAATATACATATAAACTGAATATAAATAACTTTTCTACATTATAAAGGGGAAAAAATCATCTAATTTGAGAGTGTTACTGAACTGGACATCATTTTGATGGTGTTGGGGGCAACTGTAACACAGCGTTACAATTGCCCCCGATTCACCACCCATGATACAAAGCTGCCTGCTGGCTACAAACAACAAAGTTAACATATGACAAATATAGCAAATGATAGCCAACAAAATGGTCATCAAAACTAGATATGTTTCAATTAATAGACATTAAAGGTTAAGACGGAATAAGAAAAATACTGAAGATGGAAAAAAAAAATTTCATACCTCAAAAATGAGTCTTATCGGATAAAATCAGAAATGCATGAGATATTAGTTTTTCCTTTGGTAGGCAGAGAGGGATCATCAAAAAGCAAGTGCGTAATGAATTTCATGGTTGTATCTCATTTCTGATTGGGACAATTTAAGATGTTACAATTGCCCCCTGTTACAATTGCCCCCAGTCTCCCCTACACAACACATAACGTTACACATTTGCATTGTGAATTAGCTGTGCTCTGCCAGCTAACGTTAGCTTACAACAAAGGCTAACATAACAATCTCACGTTCAGTGTTAGTAAAGAGACAAACAGTGTTAGGTTATTACCTGTCTTCTGGAACGTAATTGCCAGCCATACAAATCTTGTCGAGCAGCACAAATACGACGTATCTGCCGTGTTTGGATGCCGATGAGGCCTTGTAGCGCCAGGAGTAACAGCTGGGGCCTGTATCACAAAGCGAGATCAACCTTTCCTGGGTTACCCAGACCTATCCTGGGTTGACTAACCCTAACAATAGCAATCAGGATAATCGGTATCACGACGCTGGATATCAACTCGGTAACTCAACCCAGGGTTGCTTTATCAAGAGCCGTGAACGCGCACGCAGCGGACCAATCACAATCATGAGAGAAGCGCAGTGTCACTGAGTGTCACTGAGCGTCCTCACAGAGCGCCGTGTGTGAGGAAAAAAAGTTTTTCTCGTGAGGATCAGAGATTAATTCTACTGAAATATGAGGAGGAGAAAAGCAACATTACAGAAAAGGCCAACACCGTGGCAGCTGCAGGAGGAGGAAACATGCGTGGCAACACATAACGGGATGAATAATGTTTAGTTTTAGTTTAGATTAGTTTATTTGCACATAATGTTAAAAACACACAGTATAAAATTTACAAGATTAAAAAAAGAAAAGTGCCGGAGAGGTTAGAAGCCACTAAGAGCTTACCAAAGAAATTCCCCTGTCAAAACATCAACGAAATCACATAATAGAGAAGAAAAAAAAACGGGCCAGGAAAGAAGAAATAGAGGAGGAGAGAGGGAAAAATCAAGTCAAAACAAGGTAGCAAATAAAATGATGTGTAGGTTAAATTACTCATCACTGGTTCAAGTAGCTACAGTACCTGTACCTGTACATCTGACACTGATCACACCCTTGAATGCCATGAAATCAATGCTGCGCAGATGAATTGCGTGTATTACAATTATCGTCTAATATCATTGCGTCTGATAAATTGGTCTTCTTTGTCATAACGTTATATATGCTACAATAAAGCTTAAAGCTGACGCCACAATTAAATCATATCAACACCAAACTGATAGTTTGAATAAAATCATCCTGATATTGACCTGTGTTAGCAATTAACAGCTGCGCAAAAATATACCTAGTCTCCCTCTTTAAAAAACAAAAAGGAAAATCCCTCAAACACCAAGTGTAGACATGATAGGCTACTTTCCACATTTCCAGCAGCAAAGCTGTCAATTAGGACCATTATCTTTAACAGGGATCATTTCCTCCAACAACAAAAAATGTTGGCACTAATTAATGGTGCTATTAAGTGTCCGCAAATGATCAGTTTCTTTCTTATGAAGGTGTGGGATGAAATTTCAACTTCTTTCCACTCCTTTTTGAACAATCTTTTCATTGTCTGTTGTTGTTGCTTTCTTTTCTTTTTAACTGTTCAAAATAAACTTTCAAATCAAAATCAATCAAATGAATTAAACTTCCCGTCATGACTGGGCTGCATTTCTGTCAGCGGAGTCATTTTTTTCCGAACAGCTGATTGGCCAGTGGGTGGTGCTTTTTATAGGATCAGATTCAACCCTGAACTTACCCTGCTCCGGAGCAGGATAGCTGTTCAGAGTAAGTCATCATGGTGATCTACCCCGATAAGAACTGAACCGGCTTCGTGAGACCGAAAACCCAGGGTTAACCAAGAAATTACCTCGCTAAGACATTAATCCTGCTTCATGATACAGGCCCCTGCACAAGTACATGGTCCGCCATCGTTGTTGTTGTTGTTCAACGTAACTGACGTATACAGTGACACAATGACGTAGCACCCTAACCACCTCAAGCCGTGGAAAAGCAAATTGGTTCTCAGCTGGTTCGCAAGTTGAACCAACTGAGAACCAGCACCAGCACTGGCCCCGACCAGCACTGGAACTGCTTTGGTGGAAAGGGGGTATCGAGTATTGTTTTTCGGCACTACCTTGTTCTCTATAGCTGATGTAATGTGAATTACTCCTGTGTGAGATCAATAAAGTTCTTATCTTAGCCATCTGAGAAGATCAAATACAATGTTTTTGGTGCCTAACTGTTTCCCAAGTATGTTAGTGTGTGTGTGAATGAATAAACGAGAGGCATTAACGTAAATTTCTTTGTAGAAAGGCCCTTTATGAAATTAAGTCCATTTACTTGTATTAGTTTACAGCGCAGCCTTGCCAGATCCAATATGGCGGCGACGTTGACGTACGGCTCAGCACTCGATGCGGCGTCTACGTATATATGTCTATGCCGTGAACAGTGAAGTCTGGGGGGTGTTCCATCAACGTAGCTAAGAATATCCAGACTAAAGTGTAATCTTGAAGTTTGACTAAACGGCAACTGCCAATCTAGCGCCAACCCATTCCATCAAGTGAAATCAGCTGGCTTCAATTGACGCTAATTCAAGCCTCACCTATTAAGAGGCCGTTTACACGTTGCCGGCTATTTTCATAAACAGACATTTCACCGTCTCCGTTTTCAAAAAGATCTTCATTTACACTTACCCGTGTATACATACACAAGAGCATGCCAAACCTGTAGGTGGCAGTGTAACGAGAAGCTCAAGCCTTCCATGTATCCACTGTCACCATAGCAACATAGGTCGCACTTTTGACACAGGCGCAAGTTCCGGCGCATACTGTGACGTCGACTGCCTATAACTCCGTTTATCTCCGTTTATTTCAGTTTACATGCAAACGCACAACCGGAGTTTTCCAAAATCTCCACTCTGGCTGGAGTTTTTAGAAAGACTTGTTTTTAGAGGAGAAATCTCCGTTTGCGTGTAAACGAAGGGCACAAACGAAGGAAGATGTCTCTGTTTATCAAAATCACCATGTACGTGTAAACGGCCTCTAACGGCCTCCATCATGCACGCGTCCAGGGAAAATAAAAAGCCCACACTAGTCGAGTGCCGAAAATGTTGCAAAATGTCAAAAAGCAAAGGAAAGGAGTGAGTGGAGGCTTTTTCTACGGCAGAGCAAACGCTCCTTATGGAAGTGTATGAGGACTATAAGGACACAATTAAGAAAAAGGCAATACTGCAGCAATTAATAAAGCAAGGGAGGTGGCGTGACGGAATATTGCCGACAGGCTAAATGTGTAAGTGACAAAGAAAATTCAGCATTTCAGCATAATATCACGTTCTATAAATCCTGCATCAAAGGGACAAAATATATGTAGATAAGAACACCTATTAAATCTAACAATTCAAGTATGCCTAATGAAATTCACCAAATGTGTAAATTAATATTAGTGATAGACTATGTGTGTGTCCCATTTTAATGTGGTTGCTTTGTGTCATGGTTAATTCATAAATATAAAAGATAACCATATGTTAATGTGAACAAATCAAGCCCTATGCATAATGTATGGTGATGCTAGAAAATACACATTTACCTCTCTGCAAACAGTTGCCTTACTTAGCCTCTCAGCATCACCAACACTACACAGGAATGTACCGCTAGCAAAGAACCTCAGTGCAATACAGACTGACTGCACAGTGGTCAGAGACTGGCTGCAGCGTGTGACCTTTATAATGTGTGGTTCCAGCAAACTGCATAGATACACTATGCTTTGCCTGCTGAACCGGTACCTCTCCCACAGATAGGAGTCTGTCTGTACCAGTGGGTTGGTCCTGTCCTGGAAGACCCTTAGGGCTGGTGGTGGTTGGAAGGCCCTCTGAACAATGTGGGCCTCCTCATCAACAGGATCCTCGATGAAGGGGCATGCCATTATTTCCTAATTTACTCTCTCTGTGTCTCTCTGGGTGTGTCCCTCTCCTTCTCTGGCTGTTGTCAGTTGACCTTAATTGGCTGTGAATTTGCTAGCCAATTGGAAACAGAGTGGGGTGGGGATGGGAGGGCAATCACATATTCATGTACAATCTTTTTTTTAATGCCTCAGTTTCATTTTATTATAGTTTTGTTTTTATTAAATTGATTTTGGCTTTACTGTTGTAAGTGGGGTTTTTTTTAATTATCTTATTTTTATTAGTCCTACATTTTAATTAGTTTTTTAATAGTTAATTTTTTTATTAGTTATGTTATATATTTTATGATCTGTTATTTTATCATTACATGACAGTGGTGAGTGTGTAAAAGCACTGGCAGAACTGTCTTTTAGGTGTTTGTTCTTGTCTATTGAACATTTTTTGATCATAGATGGAGCTAATCCTCACCTTAATCCTGCTACAGACCAGGATTGCCCAGCAGCATAAGTTACCATGGTTACTAGGCTGGGATTCAGGTTAACCACCTTGATGGAACGGAGTTGTGGCTCAGTTTGATGGAACGGAAACTGGAGTTTAGCTCGATGTATCAGGCTTAGCCAGAACCATGGTTTCCATGGTTACCAATGTGAGGCTAATCTTAGCCACTTTGATGGAACAGAACTCTGGCTCACATTAGCCAGACTTGGCCATTTAAGCCTGGATTTGCCTTTAGCCTGCTTGATGGGATACCCCCCTGCTCTCGGTAAAACTATCAACATGACAGCAAGCACGCCAAAAGTAGTTACTAAAAATGACCAGCAGGTGTCGCACTGCATCAAAGTTGTCATCAAAAATACAAATATGAATGAATAGGCCTATGTTGACAGCCAGATGGGAAAAACAGATGCACATCTATGGAAAGGCATTTACTATAGGCTACTATCAGTTAGAGTTAAGCTGTCACTGGACTTTCCCCTCAGTTGTGGTCACATGGAGACACTTGATAATAATAATTGTGCAGACAGTTTAGAGATTCACACTACCTGCTATGGTGGGGTAAGAAGAACCATCTAGTTTTTATATATATAGCCTAAGTCTGTGCCTCTGTGCACATGGATCAGAAGGCTGTCAGTCTGTCAGAGCAGCGCCTGCACTGAAATGTTTATTGCAAATGTGTAATCTCAGTTAAAATTATAAACCGTTTGAACTGAGCTCTGCTGTTGTCTTAATTTTTGAGCCAACCTGTCATTGTTAATTTAACAGACACACATCAGGTAGGGTATGGGTGAATAGCAACTACAGACAAAATTGTGCTAAGTGGTAAGATTAAGATGTCCTTTATTGAACCCAGGCATTGACACACACTGCAAATATAAAAATAACAGAAGAATACAATCAAAACAATTTGAGTAAAAATATACACATGATGTGAGAAAAGTATTAATAAAAGGGAAAGTATGTTCAAATGAATAGGGGATAGTATGTAGCCTATGATGCTATATACAGTACAGCACAATGTTGCATGTACAAAACACTGCATTTATATACAACACAGCGTTTCTTGGAATCTGACAAACTGTCCAATGCTGTTAAAACACATTCAGACTATTAAAGAAACTGACTTTCAAGCTACATTCTGCAGCTGCACCACGATCCTGCTCACTCACAAATATTAATAATCTCCAATATTAGACTACATGAATTATGTTCCATCAGTGCGACCAATCACATCGATAGAAATCATTATTCATTGATCCTACGTGTCTAAAGCTTCACACAGATTTTTACAATTTTAACTGAGAATACACATTATTTGCAATAAACATTTCAGTGCAGGCGCTGCTCTGACAGACTGACAGCTGTCTGATCCATGTGCACAGAGGCACAGATTTATTATAAATAAATAAATAAATAAATAAAAGCTTGCAATAAAAATGACAGATTTTTTATTCTGAGCTGAGAGTGAATTCTGTGTAATATTTTAAAGTGAAGACAAAATACGATGTTCAAAGAAATGATGCGCATAAAATCAGTAGCCTAACTTTAGATAGTCCAGAGTAACAAACTAATATCCAGCCAGGGTTTAGATTGTGGATTAATTAATTAATGCACTTCGATACGGACTGAATGAATGAGGAAATGAAACAGTGAGAGGGAGGAGACAGAGAAAAACTCAGGGTTTGTTGAAGAAAATCTGCTCCCAACCAGGTTAGGTTCACAGACTCAGTTGCCATAGTAACTGACACCGGGCTTCATTTACCTCTCTTTCTGAAGCTGAAAACCCAGTGTTTCATTTAGGGTTAACATAGGCTACTCAGAGTTTGTCTGGAATAGCTACCCTGCTGATCTAGTCAGTCTGCTAGAGTAGACCTGAAAACTAGATGGTTCTTTTTACTCCACCATAGCAGGTAGTGTGAATCTCTAAACTGTCTGCACAATTATTATCAAGTGTCTCCATGTGACCACAACTGAGGGGAAAGTCCAGTGACAGCTTAACTCTAACTGATAGTAGCCTATAGTAAATGCCTTTCCATAGATGTACATCAGTTTTTTCCCATCTGGCTGTCAACATAGGCCTATTTATTCATATTTGTATTTTTGATGACAACTTTGATGCAATGCGACACCTGCTGGTCATTTTTAATAACTACTTTTGGCGTGCTTGCTGTCATGTTGATAGTTTTACCGAGAACAGACTTCACTGTTCACGGTACATCCTGAAGAAAACTTACTATCGAGCTTTCATTTTCATGATCTATCAGCTGCATATTAACAGGCAATACAATAAAACGCTGTTGCATTACTTCATTGCCTGTCTGTGCGTCTGCAGCCTCCGGGTCTGCAGAGACATCCTGCTGGTGTAAAGGCCAAGAGGTAACCTTATTTTGAAGGGTACAGCCCAAATGTAAGTGACAAAGCATGTTAGCCAATCAGAAGCAAGGGAGCCCTGAGAGCCCGCCCACCAATGAAACGAAATATGGAGTGGTAAATTTGTTTTTTGCAGTAGGATCAGAAAACAAGAAATTGAGCTGAATTTCGTTTTTTCATTTTTTTTGCCAAAAAAAAAAAAAAGACTTGTTTCTGGTTTCAGTTATTCCCAGAAAACAAACGGTTAAAAGGTACCTTGATCTGAACTCTTATTCCAAGGCTCGAGGGTGTACATCTACCCGGATTTCACTGCTGGAGTAGTCTCGCTCACCAGACCTTTCTCAAGAAAAGAAAGGTCTGGCTGGGCCGACTCTCACTGTGAGATCGGAGAAAAAACGCCCCGGCTGCTTGTACTTCTTTCAACCAATCACAATCGTTCTGGGCGGTGCCACAGCAACAGTGCACTTGCAAAAATATTGCCAGGGGGAAACAGGTTTTGGTGTAACACGCCCACAAAAATATCCCCTACAGGACACGAACCATGGCAGAAAAATGGCTACATCCCCGCAAGATCAAACACCGCAAAAATTAGTAAAGGACGTGTTGAAAACGGTTGAAAACTGCTACACAACTGGAGGTGGTAGGGCGGGACTTCAGCGGGTGGCTCGTTCCGCCCAATGAGAGGCTGATCTCTGCAGCAAACTTCCGCCCACTCAGACTACTGCTGGAGAAGCGCCGGTGTTGTGTCCCTACTGGTTTCCAATTTAACTGGTTTCCTTACTGAACAGCCGCAGATGTACTACGCCTCCGTCAGCAGATTTGTCACAAATTCACAAACATACACAACATATTACTGGCGATCTTAAAGTCGCAGCCCACATCTACCACAGCGAATATGCTTCTGTAAGTGAGCACTACGTACCAGTGACATTAAAAGGAAAGAAAATATGATATACACAAATTTGCATCAAGCTGGACTCGATTTCACGTCAACAAAAGACAATATAACACAAACCACATGTCTACCTGTGTGAGCCACTGAGACTCACAGAGTGCACAGCTTTCCTCAGGTATTAGTAAATTACGTCAGCATCCAGGTAACATTTTGATTTGGGCTGACCTGAGACAACTGGTTACCCTCGGCTTGCCTTGAAAGTACCCACACATATTTATCAATGTTTCTTGTTCTTTTTCCACGAGTCTACAAACATATTCAGTGCCACATTACAGTCTGCACAACGCTGCACACTATGACAAAGCCTGTCATGTTTAAAAAGTGACGATCTAACTCACTCACTGCGTACCTGTAGAGACAGAGATAACAGCATGACGTCACCTCTTTCGGACCATGGCGACATTTCTTTTAGTGTGTATCCCATAAATGTGAGTTTGTTCTTAGAGCTCATATGTCTCCACCAGAGCTAGCTGCCAGGTTGTCATAGAGTGTAATACTATTATTATTGTGTCATCATAGTTAACGCATGTACAATTCCGTTTGCTTTTTTAAAATTTCGGCCGACTTTTTTTTTTTTTTAACTCGGTCACGGAAGTCATTTAAAATGCAGCAAAGCATAATACTTAAATTAAAACATAGGCTACTGATGTAACACTCAAATTAGATTTTAAAAAGTGCAAATAGGGCCTACACAAAAAAACTACTCAATTACAGTGACGTGAGTAAATGTAAGTCCTTGCTTTTCACCTCTGTAATGATCCAGTGGCTATATAAGTGCTTGGTTTTTATTTACATATTATTTAGCGTATTTTGAGAGCATTTTCCGAGTTAGATCGTCACTTTTTAAACATGACAGGCTTTGTCATAGTGTGCAGTGTTGTGCAGACTGTAATGTGGCACTGAATATGTTTGTAGACTCGTGGAAAAAGAACAAGAAACATTGATAAATATGTTTGGGTATTTTCAAGGCAAGCCGAGGGTAACCTGTTGTCTCAGGTCAGCCCAAATCAAAATGTTACCTGGATGCTGACGTAATTTACTAATAGCCTACCTGAGGAAAGCTGTGCACTCTGTGAGTCTCAGTGGCTCACACAGGTAGACGTGAGGTTTGTGTTATATTGTCTTTTGTTGACGTGAAATCGAGTCCAGCTTGATGCAAATTTGTGTATATCATATTTTCTTTAATTTCTTTTTTTAATGTCGCTGGTACGTAGTGCTCACTTACAGAAGCATATTCGCTGTGATAGGTGTGGGCTGCGACTTTAAAATCGCCAGTAATATGTTGTGTATGTTTGTGAATTTGTGACAAATCTGCTGACGGAGGCGCAGCACATCTGCAGCTGTTCGGTAAGGAAACCAGTTAAATTGGAAACCAGTGGGGACATAACACCGGCAGTTTGACTCAGTCATGAAAAAGCTCCGTGAGCTGGATATAAAATATTCGCTACAATATCCTGCCTCGCTGAGAGTTATCCATGAGGGCAGGTCCACTCTGTATCGTACTCCCACGGAGGTTGAGGCTTTCCTTAGTAAAGTCAAAGTCCGTGATACCACCATGAGCTCCGCAACTTCTTTTCCAGCCTGACGCTTCATCCCATGCTCGAGTCGTAACTGTCGTGTGCGGGTAATGTTGGTGTTTCCTTTTCTTTTTCTTTTTTTTTTCTTCTCTTCCCTATTCTTTATCCTCACCTGCTTCTCTTTGCCATGTGCAGAGATAAATATAATTTTGAGCCGTTTGGACTTACCTAATGCGGCTACATTAACTTTTTCTTGACACTAACCCTGGAACAGTAACCGTGCGTTCACACCAAACGCGATGGACGCGATGTCATCGCCTGTAACGCGAGTATCGCATCGCTTGATCACAAATGTCACCTTTTTGATCATCACTTCATCGCTTCAATCACGATGACGCAACCTCCCGCTATTTTCTCGTCAACCATGGCTGAGTTAACTACCGTAGCTGCTCTTTATCTGTTGTGGACATCTGATTTGTATCGGAGACCCAAACGCCGCCGTGTCTGGGTTCACAATATCCTCCAGAAACGCACACAGCTGGGTGAATATCATCACCTCCTGCAAGAGCTGCGTCTGGATGACAGTCGTTTCCAGCGGTACTTCAGGCTGACGCTGGCCCAGTTTGAGGACCTGTTGGCCCGTATCGGTGCGAGGATGTCCCGCCTGGACACCAACTACAGGCGCTCCATCCCAGCTGCAGAGCGCCTGTCCATCTGTCTCTGGTTAGTTGCTTATAATTAATTTATGAATGGTTGGATATCAACGCTGATTGGATGTCGCGGCACAGTGTCACGCGATGTCGCTTGAAAAGTTCAAATTTTTCAACTTCAAGCGACACACGCGATGAGGCGATGGACGCGTCATCGCTTCATCGCGTCGCTCTTATCGCCTGAAACGCGTCGCCTGAAGCGACATTGCGTGTCATTGCGTCATTTACATTGATTTTGAATGGAAACTTGTGGCGTTCATCGCGTCCATCGCGTTTGGTGTGAACGCACAGTAAGGCAGCATCTTTGTTTGCTGTTAACCGCTGTGGAACTGTCGTAAAGCGGAATCCGTAACTAGCTGCAATCTGTCATAAAGACTCTACTCTCATTGAGGGACACTTTCCATTCAAGTACTGTTTTTTTGGTTGCCTTTTCCTAAAGTCTCAAATTAATTGGGACTTATAAATGATTGTCTCATTATTTATTTATTCATTTATTTATTTTTACTTCATTTATTTATTTTTACAATCTTTTTTGTGCAGAGCGGGACTAAGGCTTATCTAAGATGATGTCTCACCAGGGAGATGTTTTATTAATCTCTACTTTTGCTTTCCCTACACTAGTTCGAACTCCTTTTCTCTCGCTCTCTATCCCCACTTTCTTTTTCCCTATTCCTCTGTTTAATTGTCTGCTTAGCTGGATCCCTATTAGCTGGGACTTAAACTACAATTTCTTCTACTTTTTCTTTCTTTGTTTCTTTTCTCTTTCCTACTTCTCCTATTATCTGTAAGGTCAGTTTATTATAATGGGAAATAAATGATTTTGTGGCAGCTCTTTTTCTTATGCATTCATTCTGTCCCATCACAAAATCTGCAGACTGAGCTCTGTCTTGTTGTCATGACTTTGTTCTGCTTTTGTTTGTGTACGTGTGTGTGTGTGAGCTTGTATACTTGTGTTGTCCGCACTCCTAGAATATCTAAAGAATCTGGTCGTCGCTCATTTCAATTCAAAGCTCCGTCTGATTGGAACAATCTCCCATGCCAGCTTAGGTCTACTACTTCTTTTCATAGTTTCAAAACATCACTTCTAATTCATTTGTAAACTCTCTGTTCCTGTTTCTGATTTTTTATTCCTTTATTTTATTTCTTATTTACTTTCTTGTTCATATAATTGTTCTATTTATTGTATTAATCGATATTTCTGTGACTTTCTTTTTCCTAGTTGTAAGCAGCTGTTGACCTACCTCTGACAGCATCACATTAAGTATGTATTTGATCCTGTCAGAAGACACCATGGTGCAGACTTCTATAGAGAATGTGTCACAGCTGTCAAGGAAGTCTGACAGGTACTTTACAATCTTGTCCAGCTGCACATCATCATCGAAGATGATTGGGACCCACCTATCTTTAAAAGAAAAGTGGGACTCCTCCTCACTGGACAGAATGGCCTGAAAAATATTAATTTTGAATTCATTATGAAAGTAATTAAACATGAATATTTAAAAATGTTCAGTCCATTCTTATCTGCTCACACACAGTGGTAGTGTTAGCCATAGCCATGTCTCAGCCTATTTCATCAGTTCCATTGACAGCAAGAGGGAAGAATACCCCAAATAGTAGCTTTCTTTCCACAGTGGACATATGTGCCTTTAAATCTCTGCAATGAAACTTGCTTTACTGTAAAACTAATTGACTTAACTACTATGGTATCAAAATGTGCTGGTATAAATTGTTGACGGTAATAATTACAATACACGTTATCTGATACAGCGCTATTCCAAACATATTTGCAAAGCCCCACAATTCCACAATTTTGTTGAGGTCTAGTGCAGTCCATGTAAGGAGGATGGTGTTCTTGGCAGAAGTGAACAAGCCATAAGCAGTTACAGCTGTTTCCTCACTGAACTAATTGCACTTTCTCCATAAAGTTAGTAATTGGTTAATGGGTGTTTAATATATCACATTTTATAACAGGGTGATACATTATAAATGAATCAGGTTAGGTGTTGCTCTGTAATTTCATAGTTGTTTTTAGTAAAATTGTTCCATATGGGAAAGTAATGACATGTTAGACTTACCCTCAGCTTTCCATCAGCTCCATTGTGGTCCACAATGAATGTAACAAGCTGTTCATTTTCCTGCCGCCTGGCTTCAACAGCTTCTGCTGCTTTGTCCTAAAGCAAGAGGAAAACAAATAATTTTTTATTATGAGATTATGTAAGAGGACTATCACCACATTTCTCCATAAATGATTGTCACCTGAATGTGAAATATAAGATAAGTAAGTCTGATCAACACTATTAGTTATTACTGTGATTAATTTCAATTTCTTGTTTGTGAACCAAAAGACATGAATATTGTTGTTATCTGTTGAAATGTCATATACAAAGGAAAAACTAGTTTTAGAGGTCAAGGCAGTGTTATGCCATAATTAATATCCATACTTACCCTGACCATGACAATGAGGCTAACTTTACACTTAGCCTTAAGTTTCTTTTTCATTAATGTGTCAGTGATGACAACATCACCCTTGCCAGGGTTGAGCAGTTCCTCAAGGCCATCATAAAAATGCCAGCCTTTGTCAGCGCCCACTTTGTGGAATGCCAAGTGATTGTTTGTGCCCAGGTGGTACGTCACTGCAGCTGGCTCGTACCTTTGTGGGTGTTGACAGTATAGCAGAAAAATGTGATGACCACTCACAAATTAATTCAAACTACATTAGAATAGCAATGTAAACAAATAAAATCAGTGACAATAACATGTACAAGTGTGACACAGTGAAGTGTTAAGTCTTTACTTACTTCCCACCAAGAATTGTCACCAGGTGTGGCAAGGCTGTAGGATGCAGCTTGTGACTGAAATTGGCTTTGTGTATCACTGAGACCAGTAACACACATGGCTGTCCATTCATGAAGACACACTGCAGTGTCTGCTCACTGTCAGTGCATGGGGCAGGAACTCTGTTGAGATAAAAGTTAGAAAAATATTATAGAACTATGAAAATGTCAGACTAAACCGACAACTAGGCAGGAGAGCTGTGTAACTGCATTCAAGAGAATGGTCTGTATGATTCAAACAACTGTTTGCATACTGTATACTTACCTTTTGCATGGAGCTGTAAGGGACGCATTCATCCACCTGTCAACATCTTTCTGTAAAGTACTGAAGTCTTCACACCTTAAAATAAATAAATAAATCACATGTAAGATATGTAGATTAACATACATATGACCAGTCTCTATCTTTGTTAACTTAAGTGAACCAATATTTGTAGTTTTAGAATAAATTATACTATTTCTCGCAAGTAAAGTCATTTGATTAACAAAAAACATGCACTGATTTTTATTTGACAGAATTAAATAATCCTTACAAGATATCAATACTGTTGACTCGCCTTCTCACAACAGAACAAGCTGCATTCTTGCACTTTTGCATGATTTCTGTTGTCATGAGATACTCAAGACGACATGCAACCATGTCTTCCTCTGTCCCATAAGCATCCCATGAAGTCCCTTTAAATCGCCCAATGGTGCTTAGCCACAATAATTTCCCCTGGGACCACTCCTTCTTTTCAAAAAGTTTGTGGACTTGTAGTAGGGTGGAAATCCAATTATTGGAATTTGCATTAAGGTCAGTTTTAATCCCAGGTCTCCTCTTAATAGCCATATGAAGCATATACAGGAGGTTGTCCACTGTACATGTATTTGTCATTGACACTGTTTGCTCCTCTATCAACCCTTCTCCTCCCCAATATGGACAGCATCCCTGTCTTTTTTGTGATGGTGGGTGTACTGCTGCAGCTTTGATGTGACTCTTTGTCTTTGGATGTTTTTGGCTGGCAGATGTTGCAGATTTTGCCACAAGACGCTTTTTCGTTGGAGGAAGGGAGTTGAAGTACTTGGATTTTCTCTTTCGAGTAGTTCGCTTCTTCCATTTCTCCTGTTGTGACAGGGGAAGAGAGTCTAGACCATCAATTTCCTCTCCATCTTCATTGTTGCTTGGCTGTTTCATCTGTGGTACCTGTTTTTTGACTAACGTTCCTTTTATTCTTCCCACAACAAACTCATGCTGGAGCTTCAGAAAATCTCCTGCTCTTCTATGTAGCTTTGATGCCAGAACGACATTTTTTGTTGTGCGGAACCAATTTTCAACTATGGCATTACTGTCTCTTGTTTTTGCCAAGATGTTTCAGCATAACACCTGACCAAAGGGGAACTGTACCTGCATAATCTAAAAGAATGTCCAACTGTCCAACAACATTGGAGAATGTTACAATGATCACAGTAACTGAAACCTCCTCAGTCTGCTGAGGGTTAATGATGATCACGTGGGGACACTTAGTCTGTTCCAATGTGTGTTCACTAAATACTAGGGAGGACTCTTGCCTTGCCTCTGCAGGATCCTTCCTTGGGAGGAGGATCCTTGACTTTGAGAAACATCCCATATCTGTCTGCCACTGTGGTTCCAATAAACAACCTGCCTCCACCTGTCATCTCAGTGTTCTGTTATATCCAGCCACTAAACGGTCTTTCTAACAAGGCCTATTGCTGCTTTAAAGATATTTAAACTGGTAAAAAAAAAAAAGAAAAAAGAAAAAGACTGGTTTAATCTAAGCAGCAAAGCATGTTCAAAAATGAATTGTCATATAGATAATTGCAAAAGGGTTTATTTATTTTATAACGCATCTGTAAATCATGTTAATAACAGCCTTGTTTCCAAATATAAACCGGGATTTTAGACATACCAATCACAGATACGCATCTGAAACAATACTATAGTATTGGCTATAGGCTAATAAGCTAAATGTCATGCCTGGTTATGCTATAAACTGCAAACACTTATTTGGCCATAGTTGCGATTATTCAGTTACTAGTCCAGGTGATATGCTAAAAATAACGCTCACTTTCTCATAAAAGCATGACACTTGATACATCTGTACAATCTGGGGCCCTGAACATTTTCAGAAATGGAGCCATTGCAAAAATGACTTGTGGTGGCCCTGGTGGACATTTTATTTTAATTATCTAACTGACATGCAAGTAACATTAAGTAAAGCAGAGGTTACAACTATCATAAAGGACTGTATGCAAAAAAACATGGTAGGAATTCTGGGACTTAAGTGACAGAGGAAGACATCTTTATAGTTTCAAAACCATGTAGGTGTTGGTAAATTATGGAGTGGAAGCCCAAGAGTGGAGATAGTCATTACCTGTCCGAGAATAGGACATACAGGATTAAATGAAACTCTCAGAATAGGAAAGCATTCAACTGGACTATGTACACACTGTAACAAACTGGAAACAGTCAAACATGTAGGCTACAAACAGATTGTAACAGACATAAAAGAGTCATTCTATAATTAGGGGTACATTTCACATGAACCAAAAGGTGAAGAAATCACTATACTTTTTTGATAAACAATGTTGTTGTTTCCATAATATATCCCCTGAATGTGCTAAATTCATTAATTGCCATGCTTAATCTCAAATTACTTTTTAAATATTTTAATGAAAATAAACTGTTGATTAATGAATTTGTCAACTGTGTTACGGACAAATGTTGTGTCATACAAAACATGAATGAAGTAATTTGTTTGAAAGTTCTAGAGTTTATTCACCAGGGGCTTAAAGGTTTTCTGTCTAACTTCTTTCAATATGAATTTTGAGCTGGATAATGGACATTCTATAGGATACTATCATCATGGATGAGTATTTTTTCAACATAAATCCACATTACCGTGAATTTAGAATTATTCAACATCCTTATGCAAGACTTCCCTTAATAGTGATACCCCATAACCATTTTTGTTACAGTTTAGTCAACATTTAATAGATTTATAACAAATAACCTAGTAAGTAACACAGTTGACAGACAATGTAACACAGTTGACAGGACGCGTTGGGAGAAAAAGAGAAACCTGTCTTGAAGATGGAAAAAAACTTGCTGATGGGATCAAATTCATTGAATATTATTTAAAAATCATTAAAAAATTTTAAAAGCTCAAACATAACTTGAACATATGTAATCAATAGTTCTTAACAGAAACATAAAATGCTTTAACAAATCCTGTCAGACACAGTTAAGCTGATAGGAATAAATTCATTGAATATTAGCCTATTTAAAAACCATTAAAACTTCAAAAGCTCAAACATAACTTGAACATCTTTAATCAATAGGTCTTAACAGAAACATAATGCTTTAAAAAATCTTTTGAAAGAGGAAAGCCTTTTCCTTTTACAGCGATCCCCTTCTCTGCCAATTTAATTTCTCCTAATACGTGGCCCTTCTCTCAAGATCAGCATTTCGTCGAGTCCTGTACTGACGCTGTTTCTCAGCTGCAGATAACTTCATCTCCCTAAAACACAAATCACTCTTTTTAATATTATGTAGGCCTAACGATCATTTAAAACCACTGAATCATATCAAAATCATGCATATTCCATGAAATCATTATACTATGTACTGTTTAGATAGACTAGGTTAATCTCTTCTAATTTGAATCATGTTTTTAAGGCAATTACTATGTACAGTGTATTGATCATTTGAAACAACTGGATCATATCAAAATCATGCATATTCCATGAAATCATTATACTATATACTGTTTAGATAGACTAGGTTAATCTCTTCTAATTTGAATCGTGTTTTAAGGCAATTACAATGCAATTACAATGTAATGATCATTTGAAACAACTGAATCATATCAAAATCATGCATATTCCATGAAATCCTTATACTATGTACTGTTTAGATAGACTAGGTCAATCTATTCTAATTTGAATCATGTTTTAGGCAATTACTATACAATTACAATGTAATGTATGTGTAATAACAATAGTTTATGTATGTTTTTTTTTAAATTAAGAACACTCAATATAAGCATGAATTATGGCAACTAACTGCCAACATTGTCAACTGTGTTAGGCCATGTCAACTGTGTTACACTTGATGGGTAACCCAGTTGACATTTCGGCCATTTTAGTGCTAACTGCTAACCTTGGACCTGTCACTCCTTGCCCTTGATCAACTCATATCTTTGTACACTTTCTCTACATATTTGTAAAAATAATATCTAAAACAAGTTCATAAGAATATGTTAATAACACAGTTGACAGTCAATTAATCTACTCTATGGGTAAACAATAGTATTGAGGGAGTAGAAACTTACCACACTGTCTTTAAAATTCCCTCCAAAAGGAAGTGACATCATTGTGATGTTGAGCATGTGACTTTGGAGCAAACCATTGCTGTTTTATAGGGGTTTTTTTTCCCAATGAGTAACAGTTGACAGAGATTTCTTGGACACACACAAAA
The DNA here is from genome assembly GCF_041903045.1 of Epinephelus lanceolatus. Taxonomy (NCBI): domain Eukaryota; kingdom Metazoa; phylum Chordata; class Actinopteri; order Perciformes; family Serranidae; genus Epinephelus; species Epinephelus lanceolatus. Next base: position 42,848,666 of record NC_135750.1, read on the forward strand.
TTGATGTTATAATGTACATGAATGATCCAAATATTTTTTTACAAGTCATTTTCATGTTCTAATGATTATTTTAAACAAATAATGATGAAAGTTATATACAAAAATGTGTATTTTAGTGTTACTTGGAAGAGCAGAACCTGACATTGAGCAAAGTGGACAGCACAAAAACAGCAAATTCCAGTATAGCATATGCATTTTCTGCTAAATATAGGATGGGACCTGTTGAAATATTTGTATTACATAAAAGAGAACTGTGCCACAATATAAATTAATCATTGCTTAAAGTGAATATTTTATAAAATTTGATAAATATTACCCATGGACATGAAAGGTACCCCTAATTACAGAATGACTCAAAAGCTAAAGAAAGAAGGGGGTTAATAACAGGAGTAACTGAAGAAAAGCACAGTATCACATAAGGGAATCTAACAGGAAAGACATCAAGGAATGTTCGTAAGTCTCTATTTCATTATTTAAGAGTAACAGAAATAAAAGAGATTTTTTTTCATTTTTGTTTTCTGCCAATGTACTGCTCCACACTCCAGTCCAGTAAGTGGCGGTTATGTACCTGAAAGCTGGTTTGCCAACCGCCATAAGTTATAAGTATCTAGGTGTACACCTGGATAATAAGTTGGACTGGTCCCTAAACACAGATGCTCTCTACAAAAAGGGGCAGAGCCGCCTCTTTTTCTTGAGGAAGCTCAGATCTCTTGACATCTGTAGTAAGATGCTGCAGATGTTTTATCAGTCTGTGGTGGCAAGTGTGTTTTATGTTGCAGTCTGCTGGGGAGGAAGCATCAGACACAAAGTTGCAAGGTGGCTGGACAAACTAGTCAAAAGAGCTGGCTCTGTGATTGGAGTCAGGTTGGACACACTGGAGGAGGTGGTGGAGAGATGCACACTGAAGATGTCCGAGGCCATCATGAACAACCCAGATCATCCACTCCACAACACCTTGATGGACCAAAAAAACTGTGGTGGACGGCTCTCTTTGATGCAGGACAGAGAGATGCAGAAGATCCTATATACCAACAGCCATCAGGCTTTATAATTCTTTGACATATAATAGATGAGCTGACAGATAATTGAAATTCCCCGTGGGGATGAATAAAGTTATTCTTATTCTTAAACTCAAAGGTGAAGAGCAAAACGGACTACATGGCAAATGTAGTGACTCAGCATCTGCTTTGTGTAGTTTAAAGCGAGGTACTTCCACAAATCGACAAGACATATTGTATGAAATACTGAAAATGCATTCAAGAATAATAAGACAAGGTATAGTAGTCAAATTTATTTGGGTTCCAGCACATATGGGCATTGTGGGTAATGAGAAAGTTGATTTTATAGCCAAGCAAGCAGTTAAAAAAGAAAATATAGATATCATGATCAAGTTATCAAAACTGGAAGGAAAGAGTATAGTATGGAAGAAAACTAATGAAAAATGGCACTGGAAGCAGGAGGTGAGGGAGACATCTATATGCACTACAGAAGAGAGTGGGCACTGGGAGAAGCAGGGGAGGAAACAGGAGAGAGGAGACAGTGCTGACAAGACTTAGAATTGGACATAGCAACTTGAATGGGACACTTCACATTCCCGATATGTGACTATTGTCAGACACCAGAAACAGTGGAACATGTGATTACTAACTGCAACAAATACAGAGAGGAACTGAAGGAAATGCTGGAGGAGATGACGAGAGAAGGACTCACAGGATCAAGTTTAAAGGACATACTGGCGTGTGGTGAGACTGGGAAAGGCAGAGTGTCTGATATGCTTTCTAAAAAGAACTAGACTGATATGGAGAATATGAGGCACTGGATGAGTCAAATAACTCCAGAAGATGGCGGTAATGCAACGCTAAGGATGCGAGCTACCATTAAACCCCAGAAAAGAAGAAGAAGCAGAATAAGAAGAGGAAGAAGAAGAAAAAGAAGAAAACGAAGAAGAAGAACACTACATGGCAAAATGGCCGCGACCATAAAGAACGTGGAAGAAATCCGCAACCGAGTAATACTGGGTGAATTTGGAGTAAAAAATGTAAGTTGGTTCTTTAAAATGGTTTAATAGCACCATCATCCGCCAGCTGCAGCGGTCAGTGTCCTCTGAGCTGCTGCACTGAGCCGCATGTGTATGTAAAGAGCTCAGCAGATAACAGTAGGTTTAGATAACGTCAGACTATCAAAGTATACCTGAAGCCATTTCATTGTCTTTATGACACTGTCGTGACATAGGAATGAATAATATCTGTCCACTGTGTTTTGCCTTCTCAGTCTCATTTTATAGTTGAATAACTTAAAGCGAGCATAAAATACTGCACTGCTGAACTAACTTAGTTCTAGCATGTGGTTTCTAATATCACTTCAATACAGTAACCTGTGATTTTACGCAGTTGTATTGGCAGTATGACTATTGGTATTAATTTATCATATAATAATAATAACAACAGACATTATTTTGTGGTCACTGAGCAGTGATTGGATTATTCCTCTCCTACGATATCTGTATAATAAGGCAATAGGCTGTATGATAGGAATCTGGGGAGTGTATCTATGTTTCCCGGGTTCTATGTTCCCCACTTAACCCTGCAAAAAGGTTCTATGTTCCCCGCTTACACAAAAAAGGTTCTATGTTTCCTGGGTTCTATGTTCCCCGCTCAACCAAGCGGGAAACATAGAACCCTTTTTGGTTGAGCAGGGAACATAGAACCCGGGAAACATAGAACCTTTTTGGGTGGTAAGCGGGGAACATAGAACCCTGGAAACATAGGGATGACCCTGTCGTGGTGACAGCAGCTGTTTTCAACCAGGAAAAGAACACGTAGCTGTCCTCACGAACGCTTCTTCATTCAGTTTTTCATTACAGTATCATGGCTATGTTTTGATATTGAAATGAAAAATTTAATACGCGATAACAGGACAGAGATCTGTCTGCTACTCACAGAATATTCATAAAACACCCATCATTACGTCAGCCAGCCCTCTCTTACTTGCCTTTAATAGCCTACTGGTTTACCACTGAGAAATGTCACAGACATGGACAGTAATCCACATCATCTGCCAAACAGCATCAACATCACTTCATACCAAGGAGAGCACACACAGTGGATCTGAGTTTATCAAAGATTTGACTGATAAATCAGCATTAGAAAAACAACCCCACTGTCAACAATTTGACTACAGTTTGAATTTATGAATGATGTCCAGGGATGCACGATAATGGATTTTTCGCAGATAGCCAATATGCCAGTATACATCAACTCATTTAACCGAGAACTGATACCACTATCAATGTATCCACTCTTTCCCCACAGCTAATTTTAGTGATTATCAAGTGTCTTCTGTAGTGGAATTAACACCATATTATGCATGCATACTGTTACCCTGATGGCCCACCAGCAGATGGAGGCATGAAATATAATGCTTTTCAATGTGTAATGCCCAGTTTCCACCAAGCAGTATTGTACATAGTTTCCCGAGTTTTACATACATTAGTAAACTATAACTATAAAATGAAAGGATGTTTTGCTGCCTCTCGTAGTAGACTGAGAAAAAGATAACTTAATTCACTGGACTGACTACTGGCAACTTTTAAGATTTACTTGTAATGTTACTCAGTGTATGATAGGAATGTAACGATTACCGGTAAAATGATAAACCGTGGTAAAATTCCCGACGGTTAGTATTACCGTTTCAAATTTTAATAATCATTAAAACCGTGTTTGATTACCGCACGTTGAAAAACTCACGGTGATACTGCTCATTGCCTGGAAAAGCAGCATCAGTCCCTCAGACACAGGCGTGCATGCGTAGTTTGCAATGTTTGGCCTCTGAAAACATGGTGGAAGGAACCGAAGGCACCTGCACGGATAGTGCTCCGGAGATTTTTCGTGCCGTGACTTGGCCGATAGACATGACACACTACACGATGGTACACACTAGTGCTGCATGATTTGATAAAAATGTGCGATTGCGGTTATGGTGGACAATATCGTGATTGCGATTACAATATAATGAAAAAAAAAAAAGGTATCATTAGTCTTCTTGCTTGATTCAGTGTTTCCCCTATATTATATTAGGGGGGCACTGACCTAACCCGACATAATTATTGTTATGGACAGTGTGTAAATGACCATCAACAGACTGAGCACAGTCAAACAGCTGCTCACACAGCAGCGCAGCACGGCACTGTACCTACAGCAGAGCGAGCCTGTGTTGCGTTCAGGCGTTGTCACGTAAATGACAAATTCCAGCACGTCATAGCACAACACAGCAGCATGTCAAGTGGGCCAAAACCGAGCAAAATTGCTCAGTTTTTCATTTGTTATTATATAGTTTGTTATGGAGTCCATGATTTCCCAGTGACACTTACAAATGTATGCGTAACTGTGCTTGGATGTTGTTTTATGAGGCTCTGGCGGCTTTCAGTTGTCTCATTGTCTTTAACGTTACACGGCTTGGCTTTCTCTCGCATGCATTCCTCCTACTTTTCTCTGTGCTGTCTCAAGTGCTGATATAGATTGGTCGTGTTGCCGCGGGACGTGGCGACTTTAACTTTTACACAGCACGTCTTTTTCGCCACCAACTCAGCCTGTTCATGGTCGTGCTCATGTTCTTCTTCACAGTCTATGTTGGTCACTGCTGCACGCCGGGTGGTCACCTGACCATACGTGCTGCCCACACCAGGATAGCTTGTGGGTGTAATGTCAACAAACTCCACACACTACAGCAGAGGTAGTCACGTTCACAGGCACACACGTTAACATTTATTTACATTAAATCGCAAATTGCAGCCTTTTATGCGGTTATGTAATCGCACAGCCTGACATTGCGATTGTGATTAGATTAATCGTGCAGCACTAGTACACACCAATTATACTCAGTCGTCTTTCACGACGTGTGTGATGTCATTGGGTTATACTTGTCCTATTTTTATTACTTTTACTATTATTTCAGTCACTGTGTCTGTTCATGTGCCAGCCGTAATATTATTGTAGTAACATAAAAAGTGCCAGCAGATGGCAGGAACTACATTTGAAGTACCGTACCACAAGTACCGTACCACAAACATTCAGGTTACTGAATCCTCCACAACAAGTTCCTACAAATGTTTCACAATAAAAGCCTATTTAGAAAATTGAGGGATTCTCTCACCCGAGGTTATAAGAGGCTTTTAATTTAAAACAAATTCAGGAAGTGTTGAGCTTGAAATGATGGCATGATGCATTAACTTTTATGAGCGGATAAAAAGTAAAAACAGGGCTGTACAGTGCGACATATCACACATGCGATGGAAAAAAATGTTTGTGCGATGAATTTATTTGCCTAGTAGTACACGTTGCGACAGACTGCTTGCAAGCTGCGTGTGTGTATGTGTGTGTGTGTGTGTGTGTGTGTGTGTGTGTGGTCTGTTTTTTTTCTTGTTTTTTTAATTCGACGACAAGAGCGTTCACTGCCGTGCATCGTCTGGCAGCCAGGTGAATTGGTTCATTAGTGTAATGAACGGAGGGAAAGCTCTTGTCACCGAGTGTTTTTGTCTCTGTGGGGAAGGCGGGGCCATGGGCTACACACACAGACACAGTGCGATCTTCGCGAGGGGGAGACGAGGCGGAGAAAAAAAAACAGAGAGTTGAGCATAAGAGAAAGACAGGGAACTTGCTCCTAAACCAAATGCCATGTAGCCTGAGTGTCAGACTGAAGCTCCCAGAACCTTCAGTCTGACATGGCTTCCATTGAAGGCGATTTACAAGGAGGAGGGAATTCGATTTTTCCCTAACCAATCAGTAGAGATCAACGACTCACCCAGAATCTGACGTCATTAGTATCCATGCCTCGGGGGTGCCGAAAACAAGCGAGCATTGCCTGTTTAAAATGTCTCCATCGTCATGCACGCCCAGTTGCATCGCCGTTAAATCCAGTTTAGCAGCTTCCTTAATTTGGTCCTCCATTAACGCGAGTAGTGGCAAAATACCTCGATAGCGTCGTTAATGTGGTCTGTAGGATCTGTAGCGGTCGCCATTGTTGCTATCCTCACCAGTTACCCACCAGCGTACAGCTTGACATCAGCGTGGCGCTGATTGGCTAATCGCTAGACCCCCGGCGTTCATTGGTCCGTCCATCGTTTGGACGAGATAAATCGCAAATTCATTGAAGTATGCCAGACCAGTAATGCAAGCTTACTCAGTTGAGTGGGCGGGGTCTATGGTCTGGAACCAGGCTAAATGCCATGGCCCCTGTATGGGAGTATTTTGGATTTAAACCACAGAGGGGAGCCCAGTAATTTAGACAGGCCGGTGTGCTGGGTTTGTTCTAAAACCATCTCAGCAAAAAGAGCGAATATGACCAACTTAACTACACACCTGAGAGTGAGAGACTGACAGTCTATTTTTTCATAAGGTCTTTATCTATTTGTTTGGGTATTTTAACATGTTATTTCGGATATTTCAATCAATCAATCAATCAATCAGTTTTATTTATAAAGCCCAATATCACAAATCACAATTTGCCTCACAGGGCTTTACAGCATACGACATCCCTCTGTCCTTATGACCCTCGCAGCGGATAAGGAAAAACTCCCCAAAAAAACCCCTTTAACGGGGGAAAAAAACGGTAGAAACCTCAGGAAGAGCAACTGAGGAGGGATCCCTCTTCCAGGACGGACAGACGTGCAATAGATGTCGTACAGAACAGATCAGCATAATAAATTAACAGTAATCCGTATGACGAGAGAGAGAGAGAGAGAGAGAGAGAGAGAGAGATATGCAGGTAATGACAGTAGCTTACATCAACATTATTGTTATATTTAATGTTTCTTTTTTGCATTCATAAATATTCTTGTTAAATAAATGTTTATTTCTCTTTAAAAGGATGTACTTGCATCATTAATCATTCTTAAAGCACAATATTACGCAATATTATCGCTTATCGCCGTAATTTCTGATGCATTTAATCGCCCAGCAAAATTTGTTATCGTGACAGGTGCTACAGACTTTGTGGCCTGTGCTACAAAGACAAGGGATGGGAGGGATTAATAAATAACGGACCGTCTATAATGTAGTCTGTTTCAAATGAAGCTGGTAGCCTCTGCAATTGTGGAAAGTAAAAGACACTATTTTTTAAATTTCTTACTTAATGCCAGTCTCCATTATGATTGATGCTTTATGCTAATGGCAGTACTCAGCGGGTTGACAAAGTGCCTCTGCTGTTTCACCCCATCATTTTCCCCTTTTACTCTGTGTGGTAACGTCCCTAGAGGAAATATTAAAAAGGCTGGGGTGTTGTTGTCCCACAGTTGTCTATGGCAGGAGCTAACTCTGTGTTTCTATAGAGTGCCGAACTCACGCCCCTTTCGGTGAAGCTCATGGGACCTTAGATCGGAAAAAATATGAATGGCAGTGAATGAGGAGAGAAATATTATCTCTTGGTTCCGTTTGAGTTGTGACATGAAATCCAAATATGTCGTTAATGAATTTAAAACATAAATTTTAAGGTCAAGAAAGTCATACTTTGTGGTAAAACTGTTGAAATATAAGCTTTTGAAAAAAACGTAATTAGAAAAACTACACAGGAGGCGGTCGCGTATGTGACGTCATAGCTTTAGCTTGCCTCCTGCAGCTTGGAGTGACTGCAACCTGGCACAAAACACACAGACATCTTCAATCATAAATCGATTAATCATAAAACAGTGGAATTTCAGCGGGGAGGCCAAGCTGCAGGAAGCGAGCGAAAGCTATGACGTCATATGTGACCTCCTCCTGTGTACTCTTGAGTCTTTCTAATTAAAAAGCTTATATCTCAACAGTTTTACCACAAAGTATGACTTTCTTGACCTTAAAATTTATGGTTTAAATTCATTAACAACATATTTAGATTTCATGTCGCAACTCAAACGGGAACAAAAAATAATATTGCTCTCCCCATTCACTGCCATTCATATTTTTTCCGATCTAAGGTCCCATGAGCTATACCGGAAGGGGCGTGACTTCGGCACTCTATTGGTCAAAGTGACAGCTGTAATGGGAGTAATCGTGAATGACAAAAAGAAAATCAAACATGCTAGACTTTCTGTTAGACAGAAAGTACATTGTGCTCTTTATTTTATTTGTTTTTCGAAATAAAACTTGGTTAAATGATTTCAGTGTGTGTTTAAGTACTTTTTGAACATTTTGAGCACATTTCAACAATACTGTGATAATGATAACCGTGATAATTTTGGTCACAATAACTGTGATATGAAATTTTCATACCGTTACATCTGAAGGGTATGAGTTGACTAGGGCTGTAGTCTCCTGGGCGATATGCTCTCGTCCGACCAAATTCTCATTAGTCGAATACTCGCCGTGTTACTTTCATAAGGAGAAAAGTGCTACATCAATGGCTTTCCAGGATTAATCTATTATTTCCTGCGGTGGGAGGGACAGGCTAACTTACCAGTGTAAATGGGGGAGTTTTCAAAACATCCCCGTTGTTTACACAACATTGTACTTGCCCACCGTAACGTTCAGCGTCGCGGTGACGCAGACCTCCTGTCTGTCAATGTCAGTGATGGGCAAAGCAGTTCTTTAGATCTTACTGAATCACTAGAATCAGTTCATTAAAAAAATTCATTCAAGAGATTCGTTCACTGAGTTGTTCAGTGCTTGGCGGGAGGAGCCCTGACTGTGTAGTGCGTAGTCCAACTCACTGAACTGATACACGGCTGAGCTGCTGCTGTGTCTGCCCTGCACTGGTGAGTCTCATTACTGGCCAGCCTAACATTTTAAGTTTGTTTATCTGGAAACTAAGTCTGTTAAAACAATGGGGAGGTGTGTGATTATGTTCATGTGGCTTGACTCCTGGCTACATTAGCTGTTAGCTTGGAGAAAACGGTCCCTATGAAAGTGTATCGCTGAGAAGAAATGATTTGAATCACACAGGGATCAGGGTTGCGTCGTTCCCAAAGAGATTAATTCACCGTTCAACATTTGTTCATGATTTGATTTTTTTGTCACACGGTAGGCAGTCCCACCCTGGCTGCCTCGCGACTCGCGAGTGATTCATCGTACGCACAGACCGAATGGGTAGTTCCACTCCTGGCCTGCATGCTCGCTGCTGAGCTCAACTGAACTGAGAAATGAACGAATCAGTTCTGGAAGTGATTCAGTTCAGTACGTTCACTCAACAGATTCGTTCTTTTGAACGATTCGTTGGCGAACAACACAACACTAGTCTCAGTGTATACTGACACCTTTTCCCTCAGTGGAAACGCAGCTTGTACTTGTATTTCACGGATAAGAAACAATAAATTGTGAAGACAGAAAAGCCTCCACTAAAATAGCATTTTAAGTCTCGTGTGTGATATGTCCTTTAGGGATTTATCCTGGCTTCATATGAACAGAGTAAATCTCTGCTCGTTTCTAGGCTAATTTATACAATGTAAAATGCCATAGGCTGGTGCTAATAACGTCAGCATGTTGTATTTGTTTGGAAAATATGTTTAGTGTGACAGTTGTTTTGATGGTGAATGTTGTGTGAAGGAATGAAAAGATCACTAGCTGCTAGGCTAATTTATACAATATAAAATGCCATAGATTTGTGCTAATTACGTCAGCATGTTGTATTGACGGGGGAAATGTGTCCAGATAAAGACAAGTGTTTGTCTGTCAATGCTGCAATTTATAGTTAAGCCAATTTGCGTACTTGTGTTTGAAATTGTCTCTATTAAGCAGCACTTAACAGAGTCCTCCACCACTGACTAGCGTTTTGGAGGTGTAACTGTAGAGAAACACAGACACACCACCGCAGGAGTAAAAATAACGTGCAGATTTTTTTTTCTTCCCGCGACTAATCAATTAGTTGAAGATTATGTATGACTTCAGTCGACCAAGATTTTCTTTGGTTGACTACAGCCCTAGAGTTAACAACATGAATCCATGAGCACACCTTAAATTATAATATGACAACTTTGACCATTCCATTGGTTTTTATTGTAAGTAAGTAAGTAAGTAAATCTTTGTTTATATAGCACCTTTCACAGCTCTGAGGTCACAAAGTGCTTCACAATAAAAAAAAAAAATACAAAATATAAAAACATAAAACAGTGCAATACAATACAGAGCAACATAAACAGCAATCTATTTACAACATACTACATACTTGTTTACAGATGTCCAAAAGCCTGCCTGAAAAGGTGTGTCTTTAACCCTTTATGACCTACCATAGAACAAGTTCGCCAGAGCATATCTTTACAATTTTACCTGCCATTTTTTGGAGTATTTTAATATGCTATACATCAATACAACCCTTAAATCCCAAATTTTAATAATATGTGTGGACATATGTCCATACTAATGAAATAAATACAGAAATATCATGGCAGTATCCCTCAAATTTGTATATGTAAAAAAGTTGCACAAAATCCTTTCAAACCACAGAAAATTTATTTTGAGTGTTTTCATAACTTAATTTTTGAGATACACTCATTTTTATAAAATGTGACAAAAACGAAAGTTAAATGCACATTGTGCACAATTAGCAAAAATACAACATGTACATCAAAATAAACTATTTACAATAGAACAACCAAAGTTCAAAGTCAAACATTACTTTTCAATAGCACCAGGGGAGCTGTGATAGCTCTTGTGACAGTTCCTGTCCACGATGAGCAATATTTTTGCTGCATTTTTATTGGTGTTGGCACACAGTGTTTCGATGGCAACCCGGTGAAAGTACATCCTGAACAGCTCAGATGGAGAGGGATTGTCCACATACTTTGATAGAGGTGGCTGTACACCTGGCCTCCTTTTGGGCAGAAAATGTGGTAGGGGATGTGGCAAGATGTCAGGCTCCTTTTCGGTTCTCCAGCCAGCTGCATCACCAGGGAGTGTCTCTGACCTGGAGCCTTTGTTTGCTGGAGACCGACTCCTTCCTCCCCCTCTGCCTCCCTCCGGGGTGCAGGGCGAGGAGACCCCCCCACTTCCTCCTCCTCATCATTGTCAACTCTGCACACAGATGTTACACAGGATGTTAGATGTGTTCAACATGAGAGTAATACAATAATGGTGCGTATTTAGTGCAAAATGCTTTCAGTTGTGTTACATATATATTTTCTTTACTTTACTCTAACTCATAAACAAACAATATTTCATGAATATATACATACATGTCATAGGAAGGATCTCTCCCTTGGATGAGGTCAGCACTGTCGGCAGAATCCGGACCAGATGAGTGGAGTGAATCTTCATCCGACACTGTAATTAGCTTGAAAGCTTCGCGCCGGGAGAAAAGTCGTTTCGCGGGTCCGGGTTGTTGCGGTTCCATAAATATATGTGTGCGAGTGTGTGGTGAGTGTCTGGTGTGTGTGTGTGTGTGTCTGTGTGTCTGTGTGTGTGTCTAAGTGTTGTTGTGAAAGAGTAAAATACAAAACGAGAGCGAGTGTGTGACTGCAAGCTGAGAGAAATATTTACCGCAGAAGAAAGAGAGGAATTTCCCGGGAAATGACGTCACTCCTTGTTGCCGCGGGTAGTGTCGAGAGAAAGACACGCAAGAAAATAACGTGACAGTTCATGCTCACAACGTGATGACGTTTAGTCCAACATAGGAAGTGCTGTGAATACCGGTGATCAGGATTATAATGTTTTTGTTCTTAGCGCTTTTTACTGTTTTTCTACAAACCTGTCAGTGCAAGGAAACAGCACTCTGTGACATGATGAATGCATGGTAAGTTAGAGTAACTCCTCCAGTTTTAAATGCAAAAAGAATTATTGCTTTATCTTATTTGGTTGCAAATCTACTGGCATTTAAAAATCAATATGCAAATGGGATCGTGGGCACTCCCGCCGGTTTTAAAGGGTTAATTGCACCTTAAAAATCTGGACAGAGGGTGAGGATCTCAGATCCAGGGGCAGGGAGTTCCAGAGCTTTGGGGCCATGGTTTGGAAGGCTTGGTCACCGCAGGTTTTTAGTCTCGATCGTGGCACGACCAGGAGCATCTGGTCAGAAGACCTAAGTGACCGGCTGGGGATGTAGGGTTTGAGGAGCTTGCAGATGTAAACGGGCTGTATTGTAGAGAGCTCTGTAAGTTAGGACCGGGATCTGAAATGAACAGGAAGCCAGAGCAGGGATGCTAGGATGGGGGTGATATGGCAGGACTTGTGTGACCGAGTGGGTAATCTGGCAGCGGCATTTTGGACAAGTTGTAGACGGTCCAGGGATGATTTACTGAGGCAGGTGAACAGTGAATTGCAATAATCAAGCTGGGATGAAATAAATGCATGGATAGCCATTTCCAGTTCTGAGTGTGAGATGATGGACCTCAGTTTTGCAAGGTTTTTGAGGTGGAAGAAGCATGAGTGGGACAGGGAATTGACATATTTGTCAAACAGTATGTTTTGGTCAAAAATGACTCCAAGGTTCCTTAGGTTAGATCTGATGTTTTGTGATAGTGACCCGATGTGGTCGATCACCTTCGAGACCATTGAGTTATCCGCAGTGATCAGAACCTCGGTCTTGTCTGCATTTAGTTGGAGGAAGTTGTTGGCCATCCAGTTCTTGATAGCAGACAGACATTCATGGAGTGAGTTGATTTCTTTAAAGTTATCCAGTTTAAATGACAGGTATAGTTGAATGTCATCTGCATAACAGTGATAGGAAACGCCTTTGAAATTACTAATGATATGGCCAAGGGGAAGCATGTACAGAGAGAACAGTAAAGGAGCCAGAACAGAACCCTGAGGCAGGCCACATGACAGGAGAGCAGGGTCAGACACAAAAGGGCCAACAGCTACTGAGAAAATTCTCTCACTGAGGTAGGAGGCGAAACCACTTCAAAGCACTCCCAGAGACACCCACCCACTTACTGAGCCTATCTAGCATGATATGGTGGTCTACAGTATCAAATGCTGCACTTAGGTCTAATAGCACCAGTACGGAGCATTTGCCTGCATCAGCAGCCATCATGATATCATTAGACACTCTGAGAAGGGCTGTTTCTGTTGAGTGCTGCTGCGGGAAGCCAGACTGGAAATTATCTAACATTATCTAACAACATGGATGGTCAGGAAGGAGGTAAGTTGGTTTGCTACTACTTTCTCAAGGATTTTAGATATAAACGGCAGTTTGGAGATGGGTCTGTAATTTTTGGGTATGGAGGGGTCTAGGCTTGGCTTTTTGAGCAATGGCTGCACAGTAGCCTGTTTTGAAAAATGAAGGAACACAGGCTGATTCCAGGGAGGTGTTAATGATGGAGACCAAGCTGGGGCCCACAGATCTAAAAACCTCTTTCAGCAAGGATGTTGGTAAGATGTCTAGTTGACTGGAGGAGGATTTCATGGCGCCTATTAGCTCAGTCAAATCCTGCAGAGAGACAGAGGAGAAACTGCTTAGAGAAACCTGCCTGGGTGGACAGGTTGGAGGGGAGGCATTGGAGGGGGTGATACTAGCCCTGACATCAGCAACCTTGTTCACAAAAAAAGGACAGAAAATGGTTACAATCCTGATTGGAGGAAACAGGGACTGAGGGGAGTGGAGGACTGATGATGTTGTTTATAGTCTGGAATAAGACTCTGGTGTTTCACCTGCTGGATGTGATCAGGTTTGCAAAATAAGCAGCCCTTGCATTCTTAATCAGCACATTGAGCTCTGTTAATAGATCTTTGAGATAGAGACGGTGGACCTGGAGTTTGGTGGATTTCCAAAGCTGTTCTATTTTTCGACATTTGCGTTTGTGGCTGCAGATCTGGTTATTTACACGAGTAAATATGGGGGCTATTTCATCTAAAATTGTGGAGCAGTGGGAGTTGAAAACATGAACTAGAGACTCTGCGTCAGCTTGAGGTGACGGAGCATGGGCTGTACTGCAGTCAAATGCGGCAGAAAATTTTTCTGCTGAGAGACTGTTAAGGATGGGTGAATTTTTTACTTGCTTCCCTGGAGTGACGTCAGCATCGAATGATATGTTGAATAAAACACTTTTTTGGTCAGTTACTGGCAAGTCTTCAATGCTAACATCCATGACATTTAACCCAAGACTGAAAACCAGAACTAGAGTGTTTCCCTTGATGTGTGTGGGGCCAGATATATGCTGGTTCAGGTTAAATGACTCTGTAATCCTTAAAAAGTTTGCAGCGAAGCTGTTAATGTTATCATTTATGTGTATATTAAAGTCACCAGCCAGGAGGATTCTTTCGTAATGAATGACGGATGATAAAAACTTGCTAAAATCAGACCGAAAAGCACCATTTATGCCTGGGGGGCAATAGATAACACAGCAGATAAGTAGTTGGAGCAACCAATTTTGGATGTCAGAGCTTGAAATGACGAAAAAGAACCAGTGCTCAACTTGCGGGTTGTAAAAAAGTCTCTGTGGACTATGGCTAGCCCCCATCCACGGCCCGAGGTCCGCGGGCACAGGAGAAGGAGCAGTTTGGAGGACAAAGTTCAATCATTATTTTCAATTTCAATTATTGTCTCTCTTGGATGTCATGCACTTTGAGCAATGAGTGGATTTTCAAGCGTTTAAAAATCTGTATTAATTTCGACTGGATTATGTGAACTGCATATATCCCAATCCTCACTCAGAGAAAAAAAAGCGCGTCACAGAGCATCGTTCCTGTGGGCTCTCGCAACACTAAACCCCTGCGCTTGCCTGAGAAGGACTAAATGCGCAAACCTGCTATTTTTAAATATCTCATCAAGAGAGACTCTCACTGAAGCCTGTTCTATTTTGTTCTGAAAATGTCGATGTGCAACCATGTTCTGTGGTCAATAAATGAGGTGCAGACTGATAAAGGAGGAAATACAGTGAGTGCTTGAAGGAGGAGTGAGTGACAATAAACCTGCCCACATTTAAAGGGATAGTGCACCCAAAAATGAAAATTCAGCCATTATCTACTCACCCTCATGCTGAGGAAGGCTCTGGTGAAGTTTTAGAGTCCTCACATGTCTTGCGGAGATCACCTAATGGCTGACGGCGCCCCAGACTAACGTCCAATAACACAAAATTGAAACCACAAAATATCTCCAACATGCTCATCTGTAGTGATCCAAGTGTCCTGAAGTCCCGACATAAAAAGTTGTTTAGAAAAACGTCATTTGAACTCTTTTTAGCCTCACTGTAGCCTGTAGCTCTGACTGCTTCTCTGTGTACCGCGCTCACCTGTGTGTGCTCAGGATGATCGGTGATGCACGGTCTCTGAAGAGCAGCAGTGTCGTCAGTACTGATGTCCAGATTCTCAAGTGCAGGCATTGCCAATTCCCAGTCTGAGCAGCAAAGACTTTACTCATCCGTTGGCATTGCTTTGCATTTGAAACAACTACACCACCAGGTTTCCAGTGCTTGACTCCGGTATTCTGCGGCTGGCTGAGGGTTAGGCTCATGAGCTGCAGCGGCTGCTTCATCCAGTAGCCTGAGTTCCGTGTCCGTATACTCGGGCTCAAACAAATACGGCTCAACAAAACTGTTCCTCCTCAATTTCAAAGTCTTCAGACATGTTGGACTGTCCTTTGCTAAAAGACCGTAGTGCAAATTATCTTTTAGCTACTGTGGTCACCGTTGTCTCCCCCTGTGGTGCACGTTTCACGTGATGTAAACACGGGTAATAAGCAAAGCTCATGCTTTCGCTGGTCTCGCGCAAGAGCACACACGTGAGCGCAGAGCACAGAGAAGCAGTCAGAGCTACAGGCTACAGTGAGGCTAAAAACAGAGTTCATATGACGTTTTTCGAAACAACTCTTCATGTCGGGGCTTCAGGACACTTGGATCACTACGGATGAACATGTTGGAGATATTTTGTGGTTTCAGTTTTGTGTTCTTGGACGTTAGTCTGGGGCGCCGTCAGCCATTAGGTGTGCTAGTCGCTCCCCCTGGCGATCTTCGCAAGGGATGTGAGGACTCTAAAACTTCACCAGAGCCTTCCTCAGCATGAGGGTGAGTAGATAATGGCTGAATTTGTTTTTTTGGGTGCACTATCCCTTTAAGAGTGGTTTGTGAAATGCCAAACAGACGTAGGGTCTAGGTACCATGTCTGAAGGGTTACTTTTGGTTTCAAAAGTATTACACTGAAAGTGTTTGGTGGAAACAGGGCTCGTTATTCATTTATTGTGTAAAATAAGAAAAAGCATGTTGGCTGATTCTTCATTCTAAAGCCGATATTGGCTGATATCGATGACATGCAGATATCATCATGCATCCCTAATAATATCATTAATCCCATCCCTCAGCTGAAAAGTTCTGTGGTTTTCAAAGATGCCTTCATGTTTGCAGCCAAGTCCTTTCTTTTGCTAATTGGATGATTGTTTGTTGCTTTCAGGTTCATACATCAGATTTCCCTGGCAACTACCCTGGCTATGATGATGCATGGGATATGCAAAATTTTCAAAAGGTACATTTCCATTATGGAAGCCCTGAAAAGTGGCTGCTGGTAATAGCTGAAGTGTGTGGATCTGTCTGTAGAGGAAGATTTGCCTCTTACTTTTTTTTTTATTGAAAATGCCTCCCATGCACTTTAGGAAATTATGTATTTGCCTTTGTTTGAATGGCCTGATAGACTATTTTCTAAACGTCAAAGAACTCCACTTTGGGATGCAAAATTCTGGGCCAATACCGATGTTAAGAAATAACAAATTAGTCGATACCAATGTTTTTATATTGTTCTTTATTTTGTTTTTGGTGTTAGTTTTCTCCCTTCTGTGCCTTTTCTGTGCCTGTGAAAGGTTATATACCTTTCACATGAAAAACATAAAAAAACTGCTTTAGAAGCCCTTTTACTATATGTACACAACAGTTAGATCACAGAGCCCATTTGCCAAACGCTCTTTTTGTTCCTGTTGTACCTGCTCATTAATTTCAGTTTGTGGCTGTTGGCCTCCAGCCCTGGTCTTTAGCCTGTGAAAAACTGATGTGACACATCAGAAAAACATTGGCCACTGCCATTGGTCAACGTCGTCTTATTTGCCCTTAGGCTGACGGCGATAAAAGCGAATATTGGCTGAACATCAGCCGATATTTGCTTTTTGCATCCATAATTCCAATTTCTCTTATTTCCCTGCTTGCCCTGCTCTTGCCCTCTCCTTTCTGCTCCTCTGTCTATATATGGAGCAGCATTCCCCTCTGGGATTAATAAAGTATATAAAATTCACACCCTTTACTTTAGAGAAAGAGGTTATGTGGCCAGCCAAGTTGTTTGGAGAATGGTAGATGGTCTAACTATATTTATTCTTCAGTTAAGTTTAATGGAATTAAGAATCAGGTTGTAAAAGTGGCTAACTTATAACTTATAACTCATTTTTAGCATTATGCTGAATCAAAGAAAGAAAGAAAAAGTGGAGCCAAAAGAAATGCAGGGACACACTGCCCTGGCTTAATGAAGAATGTAGGAAACTTATGAAAGAAAGAGATCAAGTGTTGAAACGTCCCTTAAAACCAGGTCTTACGACAGACTGACAAAAATTTACTTCAATGAGAAACAAAGTGATGACGAATATAAGGCAAGCTAAAGCCAACTTCTT
Organism: Epinephelus lanceolatus; assembly: GCF_041903045.1. Lineage (NCBI taxonomy): Eukaryota > Metazoa > Chordata > Actinopteri > Perciformes > Serranidae > Epinephelus > Epinephelus lanceolatus. Next base: position 42,866,147 of record NC_135750.1, read on the forward strand.
CATCAATACTATTGAAGAGGCAAGAGGGAATGGTAAAAAAAATCTAGCAAAACATCAACAAGCTGGTTGGCAGAAAACAGAATCACAACAATAAAGAATTAGAGCTGAAAATTAATTCTGAATTAGTCACAGATCCAAAAACCATAGCTACAGAATTAAACACCTTTTTTTCTAGACTCTGTTCATGAAATAACTCAACTTTTTAATTCACCCAACTACCCTCCTTGCTCCATAAATTATGCACAGCTGGTTTTCCTTTTAGAACAAATAACTGAAACAGAAGTAGCGAATGCCATCTGTGCATTAAAACATTTTAAGGCTATGGATATCTATGGCCTTGACACAATTTTTTTGAAAAGGCACAAGAGTCCCTTGTACAACCAATCACATATTTGACAATCTGTCCTTAAGACAATCCACTGTGCCATCAGCTTGGGAGGGGGGGGTGATCCTAAAATGTATTTAGAGTGTCCATTCTCACTGAGGGCGAATATCTGCGTGAATTATTCTCGCGGAAAAATATAAAAGTTGATTTCATGGGTTCTTATGGAAGTTTGCACACCGGGGCGGAACTTTCGTGCGGTGAAAAAAGTTTCCGCCCAGACAGACCCCCCCCCCCCGCAGAATTCGCCGGTGGAACTACACAGCTGGGCCAATGAAATTAGGTGTGTTCGAGATGAGTCAAGCCTGCGCAGATTCGATCACCGGCGATCGGCGCACAATGCATGCCGGTTAGTTTTGTGTCCGACTTCATCCCGACTTGCTCTGACGTAAAAAAAAAAAAGTGGACAGCGATAAAACCGCGAGAGCAAGGTGGCCGCAGTTTTTAGAGCCAGGCGCTGCAGTTGCTCTCCACCGACTGCACCGCCTGGCTCTCACCTGATCTAACAGCTGATTGGTTTAGATGTCAACTCAACAAGATGATGTTTTAGATACAGAGTCTACTGTATATTAATACTGGACTTTTTAATTATTGAAGTATTTAGCAACACAGAGACTTGTGGTCAGTGGGATGTGAGGATTCTTAAAATAACATCAGATGTGAAGCCCTGACTGTATCTGACTGAGCCTTAAAGAAAGCTGTTGTCTTGTATTTTTTTTCCTCTGAAAGTATTAACCTTATAGTCAAGCACTGTTTATTTAGCCCTTGTAGTTGAGGGGACAGGTCAAACTGATATGATGCTGATTTACAGGAGAATTCATATCAAATGGAGGATAAACCATGAACATAAACTACAGATCACCTGTAAAGCATTTTAATAAATTAATCTATCATAATTAAAACAACTGGAGACTGAAAACAAACTGATATATGGGTCTGATCACTTTTTTAATGACTTCCTGTACGGACTGAAGGCTGCTGGAAACTGTCCGACTTCACCGCAGCTTTTTGTCACCGCCCCCCGCTGCGGCCGCCTGCTCTCGTCTACTTTCCAGGCGAGGCACAGTTCATCCCGAACGAGCCTAGTAACAGACTGGAATACTGAACTCACGCCAGTCAAACATAACTGAAGGCTGTGCGACATGTTGACAAGTACCACTGGTGTTTGCATTGTATTAGAAAATGCACTGGAGACAGTGAAAGCAACATGCAACAAGTGCCCGTGACAGGTGTGGGGCTAACGTTTGCTAATCAGAGAAGCACTGCGGGTACTCGTATAACGAGTTTGAGTTGCTTTGAAATGTGCATTCACTGTCTCCAGTGCATTTTCTAATTGCCTATACTGAATAAAAATATAAACACCAGTGCTAGGAGTTCTCTGTTATTCACGTGTAGAACTGGCAATGTAGTCATCATAAAGGGGCTGAAATACCTTGTCTACATTTTGGAGATACATACAGCCTTCAGTTGCATTTGACTGGCGTGTGTTGCTCGGTATTCCAGTCTGTTTATGATCGCAGCACCAGCACTACACGTGAATAACGGAGAGATGAGAGATGGAGAAACAGTCTGCTCTGCTGCACCTGTGTGTAGCCTCCCCTCTTTGAGCCAAACAAGATGCTGATGTCAGTGTTAAGGGCACGTTCAAGAACACCAATATTGTGCAACAGTTTAACACTGTTTTAAGGTTTCTCTTCTGGTCAGCACACATCGTGTAGCAGTAGTAGTGTATAAGACAGAATCAGTGCAAATATTAGCGGCAGTAACAACAGAGTAGTGAGTGAACATTAACCCTGTGCAAGTTTTAGCATCAGAACAATGGAGAACATATTGGCACAGTAACGAAATAGTGAACATAATTACTCTGCAATAGGTATTTATAAGTTTCCCAGTTCCCATTCCCAGTGATTACCAAAAACCCATTTAACTAATTTGGTAACTGCAACACAAGCATGCTCATGTAATGAGAGAGGGAGGGAGAGAGAGAAAGGGTGGGAGGGAGAGAGGGGGAGAGAAAGAGGGTGGGAGGGAGAAAGGGGAGAGAAAGAGGGTGGGAGGGAGAGAGGGGGAGAGAAAGAGGGTGGGAGGGAGAAAGGGGAGAGAAAGAGGGTGGGAGGGAGAGAGGGTGGGAGGGAGAGGGTGGGTTATTTTTTTTAACCAAGTTTATACAGTAATTTCTGTAAATGTTTTCTCAATGATGCTGCTGTTAATAAGTGCGCTAAAACACTAAGTGTTGTTTTTAGTCAATTACAAGAACATTCAATAAATGTTAAAGAAGCAACAGACAGCATTTTTGCCTATATATATCATTATCAAAATAATGTGGGTTGCACAGGGTAGTATACACAGTAAAATCAGACTATCAGCGTTTACATAGGTTACTTAGTGACTTTGCAATAAGCTTCTGCCACCGGGGACGAATTTTCGCGGAAAAAAATCTGCTTTACGGCAGGAAATGCGTCATGTATTGCCAAACTGGTCGGTCAGCCAATCAGGGACTGGAGCTGGTCCTTAGGAGGAACTGGCCGGGGCATGAGATAGTTGAATGAGGAGCACAATGGCAATCGGACAAAGTTTGGAGATAAGTGAAAAACGGCCTCCCAAAAGAAAACGAGCCCCTCTGTCTGAGGAGGCGAGGATGCACAAAAAGGAGAGTGATAAAAGAAGAGGAAGAACAAGAGTAAACCTCAGTCAGGCGTTCAAGAGATGGAAGGAGCTCCATGACCAAAGAGGCTTCAACACCGGTGACCAGCTAGCTTTCTTCCTAATGGATCAGTAAGTAACACGGCTAAATGTTAGCTAGCCGAGAGAGGACTGTACTGTACTGGCTGCTAGTTCATTCCTAGCTGGCCAGCATCGCAAATCGCCGCAACCAGGGACCAGGTAGGGAGTGTTGGTCGGCTAACATCCTCGTTGCCATTCTACGGCAGCCCTCGGACAGTGATTACCCCCCCGGCACCCTGCCAACGCCACCGCCGCTACTGGGCACCCAGCATCTCCGACCGGGAGAAGTGGAGTAAAATCCTCTCCTCCGCTCCCGTTTGTCTGGTGAACACCTCTCCTCTGTCATTACACTCTGCCAGCAATTTAATAATATTGATGCCAGTTGTAACATTTGAATGTTTTAGTAGTGTGTGTGTGAGAATGTATAGTGAGCCGATGACTGTTGAAAAATAACTCCGCTGCGCGTCGGGGTTCCGTTCCCCTGTCGGGAGTTATTTTTCAACATATACAGGCTCACTATACATTATCCCTTACGTGTCTACTGTTGTTTGAACTGATACTGTACATATTGGTATCATTTACTGTGAGCTGTTTGTACTAGTACTGTGCATTCTGCTATAATTATTTGCATTACTATTTGTTTTTTCTTCAGATAAATCTGATAATTGTTGCTCAGTCTCTTTACTCATTTATTTAGTATAGTGTCTACACACCTTCTCATTCTACATATACATAGAGGTATACTGGTGGCTTTACAGCCTACATTTTGATTATCTCTGATCCTCACGGTCAATTTGGTCTTTGCGACAGTGCGAGCAACACCGCTGACGCTAGGTGGCGCCAAGCTAAAAAAAACCTGAATCCTATCTGTTGCCTCTTTAACATTTAGGTTAAACAGTATTGTGTCATTTGTTATCATATTCAGTCCTAGATCCAAAAGCACAATTCAGGAGGCAGAGAGCAGGTGAAGTCTGGGCTTGAGGTGAGGGATAGGAGACCCGTAATGACAAAATATTGTATTTTATCAGATGGGGGAGAAAAAAGTGATATCGGCCTTATATCGGCCATCGGCCGCCCTGCGCTCTCTCAATATCAGCATCGGTATAATCGGCCTAAGGCCATATCCCTTTCTCTACTTATGTCTGGGTGTTTTGTCCTTGGGGTGGACAAGTTTCTGTCTCAGTGTGTTACTGGGTTTAAAGTGGTGTTTGTTGAAAATCCTCCTGAGTTTCTCAGACACTCCTGTGACATAAGGAATGACAATGTTGTTACGCAGGGCTTAAAGTACTAGATTTCCAGCTTGACGGACATTTCTAGTATTTTTTTTTTTTCGTGGCAACAACTTGGCATAAGTTAGCATTTAACGAATCATTTTCTGATTTTCAGCGAAGCACATGGGTAGTTCCACCAATAGTATAGTGTTACCAAACTCAGCTGGCCAAAAAGAGCTGAGTGAGGAGGGTCTTAAAACAGCATGTACACATACACACACACACATACACACACACACACACACACGGACAGAGTTTCAACACACACTACTTCCAAGCACATGTTGTTTAGTAGTGATGGGCAAAGCAGTTCTTTAGATGTTACTGAATCACTAGAATCAGTTCATTGAAAAGATTCGTTCAAAAGATACCCGTCAGCTGCTTCTGGAGACCCACAGACCAACCATGCCCTGTAGGCCTCCTTCTTCAGCCTGACGGCTCCCCTCACCTCTGGTGTCCACCAGCAGGTACGGGGGTTACCGCCACGACTGGCCCCCGCGACCTTGCGGCCACAGCTCGCAACAGCCACGTCGATAATGGCAGAGCAGAACAAGGCCCATTCGGACTCAGTGTCCCTCTCCGCCCTCGGGACGCGGTCGAAGCTCTCCCGGAGGTGGGAGTTGAAGATCATCTTGACAGGTTCTTCCGCCATACGTTCCCAAGCGGTGGGCGAAGTGGAGCGCAGCAGCGGCAGACGCGGAGGCAAAAACTCGGGCGTGGGAGGAGTTTGGTGAGGCCATGGAGAAAGACTATCGATCGGCTCCAAAGAGGTTCTGGCAAACCGTCCGGCGCCTCGGGGGGGAGGCGCCAACTTTCTCACACTGTTTACAGTGGGGACGGGGAGCTGCTGACGTCAACTGGGGACATTGTCAGGCGGTGGAAGGAATACTTTGAGGAGCTCCTCAGTCCCAACACGTATTCCAGTGAGGAAACAGAGCCGGGGGTCTCAGGGCCGGGTTGTCCAATTTCGGGAGCAGAAGTCGCCGAGGTAGTGAAGGAACTACGCGGCGGCGGGGCCCCGGGGGTGGACAAGATTCGCCCTGGATATCTCAAGGCTCTGGATGTTGTAGGGATGTCCTGGCTGACACGCCTCTGCAACATTGCGTGGACATCGGGGGCAGTACCTCTGGAGTGGCAGACCGGGGTGGTGGTCCCCATCTTCAAGAAAGGGGACCAGAGGGTGTGCTCCAACTACAGGGGGATCACACTCCTCAGCCTACCCGGTAAGGTCTACGCCAGGGTACTGGAGAACAGGGTCCGGTCGATAGTTGAACCTCGGATTGAGGAGGAGCAATGTGGTTTTCGTCCCGGACGTGGAACCGTGGACCAGCTCTTTACCCTCGCCAGGGTGCTGGAGGGGGCATGGGAGTTCGCCCAACCAGTCCACATGTGTTTTGTGGATTTGGAGAAGGCTTACGACCGTGTCCCCAGGGGCATCCTGTGGGGGGTGCTCCGGGAGTATGGGGTTGGTGGCCCTCTGCTAAGGGCCATCCAGTCCCTTTACCGAAGGAGCACGAGTCTGGTTCGCGTGGCTGGCAGTAAGTCGGACCTGTTCCTGGAGAGGGTTGGACTCCGCCAGGGCTGCCCTTTGTCACCGGTTCTGTTCATAACTTTAATGGACAGAATTTCTAGGCGCAGCCGAGTGGTGGAGGGTGTCAGGTTCGGTGATGGGAGGATCTCGTCCCTGCTATTTGCGGATGACGTGGTCCTCCTAGCTCCATTGAACAGTGATCTCCAGCTCTCGCTGGGACGGTTCGCAGCCGAGTGTGAAGCAGCTGGGATGAGAATCAGCACCTCCAGCTGGAAAAGGGTGGATTGCCCACTCCAGGTTGGGGGGAGGTCCTGCATCAGGTGGAGGAGTTTAAGTATCTCGGGATCTTGTTCACGAGTGAGGGTAGGATGGAGCGGGAGATTGACAGGTAGATTGGGGCAGTGTCAGCAGTGATGCGGACGCTTAACCAGTCCGTTGTGGTGAAAAGGGAGCTTAGCCAGAAAGCAAAGCTCTCGATTTACCGGTTGATCTACGTTCCAACCCTCACCTATGGTCACGAGCTTTGGGTAGTGACCTAAAGAACGAGATCGCGAGTACAAGCGGCTGAAATGAGTTTCCTCTGCAGGGTGGCTGGGCTCAGCCTTAGAGATAGGGTGAGGAGCTCGGACATCCGGGAGGGACTCGGAGTAGAGCCGCTGCTCCTCCCCATCGAGAGGAGCCAGTTGAGGTGGTTCAGGCACCTGGTAAGGATGCCTTCCAGATGCCTCCCTTGGGAGGTATTTCGGGCATGTCCAACTGGGAGGAGACCTCAGGGCCGCCCCAGGACACGCTGGAGGGATTACATCGCCCGGCTGGCCTGGGAACGCCTTGGGTTTCCCTCGGAAGAGCTGATGGAGGTGGCTGGGGAGAGGACTGTCTGGGCTTCTTTGCTGAGGCTGCTGCCCCCGCGTCCCGGACCCGGATAAGCGGAGGACGACGAGACGAGACGTTCAAAAGATTCGTTAAAAAGATTCATTCACCGAATCGTTCAGTGCTTGGCGGGAGGAGCCCTGACTGTGTACTGCGTAGTTCAACTCAGTCTCTCACCGTTGCTGCTGCTGCTCTGCCCTGCACTGGTGAGTCTCATTACTGGCCAGTCTAACGTTTTTAGTTTGTTTAACTGGAAACTAAGTCTGTTAAAACAATGGGGAGGTGTGTGATTGTGTTCATGTGGCTTGACTCCTGGCTACATTCGCCGTTAGCTTGGAGAAAACAGTCCCTATAAAAGTATATCGCTGAGAAGAAATGATTTGAATCACTCAGGAATCGAGGTTACGTCGTTCACTGAGTGATTCATTCACCGAGTGACTCGTTCACCGAGTGATTCGTCATGCGGTAAGCAGTCCCTCCCTGCACCCTGGCTGCCTCGCGACTCGCGAGTGATTCATCGTACGCACGGACCGAATCGGCAGTTCCACTCCCGGCCTGCATGCTCTCCGCTGAGCTCAGCTGAACTGAGAAATGAACGAATCAGTTCAGTATGTTCACTCAACAGATTAATTCTTTTGAACAATTCGTTCGTGAACGACACAACACTATTCTTTAGGTGTCCATCACAGCCTGATATCCAAATGAGTGTGGGTGAATGTGCAACAGAAATGGACAACTGAACTGCGTTTGAATGATTAGCTTGTGTTAGCTTGACCGCCAGCTATCGGACAATAGCCTGTTTAGATGCACATCTAGAAGTATCGCATTGGAAAATTATGATGGAAACGCCAAAATTCACATTAAAATCCCCTGATTCACAGAAACTAAAATATGCTCGCTTTAGCCGGGTTTTGGTTGATTCGAAAAAATGTTGATTCACAAAACGGGGGATAGAAACAGTTATGTTCAAATTAAGTCTGACGTAGCGCACCTCTCTCCATGGTGATATCCACACTCCGGGTCGGGAAGTTGGTAATGCATTTATAAGCTGGTTGCCAACCGCCAGAAAACGTAGAAAAAGAAGAACGCAAGACTTGTTTTGTGTCCGGTTCTGCGGAAAACTTGTGCGAGTTCGTAGTTTTCACTTTCAGTTAGATTATTTTGCGCAACGGACGCTTCATATAATAACATAAAAATATACTATTTATCATGTGATGCCATCGTGTAATTTCTGTCTCTACATGGTCACGCGTTAACAATGCTCCTCTGCTCTCTGTATCGCACATGGCGGAGTTCCGCCACACACACACAGGTGAGCACGCTAGAGTGCGACTCAGGACACATTTTCCTGAACAAACCTGACCCCGAGCCCGGCGCAGTTTGTTACCTGACAAAGTTATTGTTATGGACAGTGTGTAAATAACCATCAAAGGACTGCTGTTACGCACAGAGAAACACACTGCTTGCACAGCAGCGCAGCACAACATTCATTTAGTGCTGAGCTTGTGTTGCGTTCAGGCGTTGTCACGTAAATAACTGTCAGCACTTAAATAGGTCATAGCACAAAACAGCAGCATGTCAAGTGACTTTTTACTTTTATTATGTTCAATAAAATTGTTTTTTCCTAAATCTTGAGACACCTCATACGTGAGCTAGACAGACATTTCACCTGCTCATTACTGTGTACAAATTAGGGGTGGAACGGTTCACAAAATCCACGGTTCGGTTCAGATCACGATTTTGTGGTCACGGTTTTCGGTTCGGTTCGGTTCACATAGTTGTTTTTAACACCATGAAGCCCAATAATCCACCATTTGCAGTTAACAAAAAATCAATTATGTCTTTCATGTAAAAACTGAAAGAATGAGGCAGTCTGACATTTGATACATCATTGTGACAGTCTTAGGTTAAAGCTAGGTAAGATTCTGGCATGCAAGAGAGGAAAGTTTCAACATGCCTTTCATTTATTTGCCAAAGAACGTTATCTTTAACAAACGCTTATCCACTGTCACTTTTTGTGCATATTGGGCCCAACTACTGAACTGACTGAAATATAAAATCCACATTTATTAACTGTGGTTCTTACAAAAATATTTTATAAAATAAAAAGTAAAAATGGCTCCTAAAGCTCTGATCAATTACTGCACAGTCTGCAAAGAAAAGAATTTAACTTGACCATTTTTATAACCACATTATACCATCAACATAAAGTGAAGCATAAGCTTTATCAACACTAGTAGACTTAGTTTGCAATCAACACAAAAACAATGTCAGCATGTTTCAACTCCCTGATTATCAGTTCTTAATGGAAAGATCAATTTTCCACTTGAAATTAAAGTGCAGTGTTTGAAATACAATCAAAGAAATAAGGCTGGATTTCTTATCAAACTTAGTGTCACTGTGCTATCTAAAATAACAAAATAAATAATCCCAAATTATCAGGTCATCAATATAAAATGCAGCGTACACCAAAACTAACACATGCACTGCACTGTTCAACACTGCTCTGCTCATTTTATCATTATGTTCTTTTGCAAGAAGATCAATTTGTCCACATTCTCTGCCAAGAGACGAAATCTACTTGCAGTGACGATGTCCCCTGCGGTTGAAAAAACTCGCTCACTTGGTACAGATGTACCTGGGACTGCAAGGTAGCGTCGTGCTAACTTAGCAATGTGAGGATACTTATGCTCGTTGCTTTTCCACCAAGCAAGTGGATCTGCATCCACGGAAATGCAGCCTGTGACCTTGTATGTTGAGACTTCCTCCTGAATGATGTGGGACAAAGGCTTGGTGGTTCTCTCCTCTGTTGTAAAGAGCTCTCCAAAAAGCTCTGCTATGGCAGATTTTTTCTGGGGAGGAGATGACATCCCTGATGCCTGTGGCTCTCAAGATGAGGATTAGCTGGCCATCTGGGATTCTCTGGGTTGACCCTGCATGATAAAATGACAAATAGCACAGTTGTTTTAAAAGTATTGATAACAACAAACGCTTTCATACAACATGATTGAGCTAAATGGAGTAGTTTCATGTCATATCCAACAACGGGAGGCTTTTAACAGATGACGTCCTGATGTTAGCTTTGATGCTGCTGTTAGCTGATGCTTTCTAGACATCGTGATTTCCCATAACTGAATAAATACCACACATATCAACACAAAACTGCTTTACTAGCTCAATCATGTTGTAACTAAGATATCCGCTGGAAAAAATATTTTTTTCACGGGCCATTTAGTGAGTTTTTTTTAGATGGTGGCGGAAGCTATATGAACGAGCTAACCCTCGTCTGCTGAGTTTTAAAAATGCCGGCTATTTTGTTGCTTTCTGTTGTCGTCACATCCCTCCTTGAGTATATCCAATCAGCACCAAGTAAACCCCAAGCCCCACCCAGGAGTCTTTCAGGGCCGTTCTGAGTACCTACCCCGAGGCAGGGACTTGTTTAGCCCCTGTAAAAGTTCCGTAACTTTGTCCTTCGGGGGTGGTTCCTGCGGTGGAGACACGCACCAACGGCCCCGGCCCCGTAAAATTGCCCCGAAGTTCCTGTGGTGGAAACAGGCCTCTTGACATTCTTCTTAACATCCTTGTCCATCAGGGCAGAATAGATGGCAGCCTGTTGTTCCACATAACACTTCAGCATGTCATACGTTGTGTTCCAACGTGTGGTGACATCATGTATTAGCTTGTGAACTGGCAATTCCAGTATCACCTGTTTGTTTTTTAGGGCATAGCTGGCTGTTGTACTCCAATGGAAAAATGTTACCACCTTTCTGATTTTTCCGAGGAGTCGGGATACCTGATTTACTGCGACTGCATTCTTGGCTGCAAGATTAACAGTATGTGCAAAGCAGCCAATGTGTGGCCCCAGTCCAACTGTTGCATTGACTGCATTCACAATATTTTTTGCATTGTCTATAGTAACAGGAATTGTGCTGCTGCCCCTCGCCAACTTCCATTCTGTCACTGTTTCTGTCAGTGCTTCAGAGAGATGCTGGCTTGTATGGCTCTCATACAGGGGGCGGGTCTGTAAAACGGAGCTTTTCATCTCCCACTCTGAGTTGATGTGATGGACAGTTACAGTCAGGAAACTTTCAGTAGCCCTAGAAGTCCATCCATCAGTAGTAAGAGCTACATAGGCTGTGTCAGACAACTCTTTCACAATTTCTCTTCGTGTCTCTTCATAAAGTGCGTGAATTATTGTGTCGCTTAAGTGTTTGTGGGAGGGGACTTTATATGGTGGCTCAACTGCTTTTAACATACGCTGAAATCCAACACCCTCCACCATGGCATAAGGCTGCATATCTTTGGCTATGAACTACCCCAATGCTTCAGTTATGGCTTTTGCTTTGTCTGACTTTTCATTTAACAGCTGTTTAAAAGCCGCGGGGAGTAGAAGTTGTTCCGTACCCGACACTCCCCTCTTTGAGCTGCTGTTGAGTGACGGGATGACGTCTCCGTATATGAGCTGACATGTTGGACGTGTTGCCGGCAGCATAAACAACACGCGTTGCACAGTGCTTGCACACAGTTGCACTTTTATCCACGACTTTCTCACCGCCATCATAGGACACACTAAATCCAAAATGCTCCCATACTGCAGACCGACACACTCCTGCTGGTGCATCTTCTATCTCTGAGTCATTAACGTTACGGTTTTCTCCGCTTGCCATGTCCACAAATACGCCTCCACAACATGCATGCTACACTCCTTCTTCTTATGGCGGTTGGCCAGCAACTATATGGTGCATTCCGCCCCCTTCTGGGCAGGAGTGTCACTGCTACTACTACCCTGCACCTCCGTATGAAAAAAAAGAAAAAGTTGCGCATGCTCATGAACCGAATGACACACACACTCTGAACCGAAACAGTAGAACCGAACGGTTCGGGTTTTTTTCATGAACCGTTCCATCCCTAGCACAAATGTACTGTATGTATTTAGTCCTAAAGAGCCGTTCTGGTGCCAGTAGATACATAGAAACATCCCAGCAGGCTGTGCTTTGCAAGCATACGTGAAAAAAAAATTTCATGCGTGTGCTTCACCTCCGCTGCTACAACTCCATCCTAGGGGAAACACTGCCGTGTGCGTTTTGTGCAACAGGTGGATGCAGTAGTCTACCGGTAGAGTAGAGAGAGAGAGGTAAGTAGCGTTGAAGTAGAGTAGAGGAGGGCAGAGAGATGGAAGCAAAATATATTAAACCTGGTGTTAATACAGCAGAACTGGAGAGAGGGGTGAAAAATAAATGGAGGTGGGCATGGCTGGAGGAGGGCGCAAAATTACAGACAGACCTCTTCCGAGGACGATTGACAAAGATTGTCGCTGTGCAAAAGATGTCGCGCCCCCCCCCCACTCTCCAGGTTTCAGGTTTCAGGCTCAGGAAAATTTTTCACTTTAAGCCCTGTGTTACATTTTTGTGTCTCTTCCTCTCTGTCTGCTCTGGGTCTTTTAGAGGTTTTTGCAGAGGCCCAGTTGGGATAGCCACAGGTTCGAAGTGCTTCCCTGATGTGTTTCTGTTCCTTCGCTTTACCCTCTGTCCTAGTGGCCATGTTTTCAGCCCGATGATTCAGTGTCCTGACAACTGCCAACTCCCAGGACTTCCTGTCCTGTTCAATGTGCACTTCACAGTCTAAGAAGGGTAGACTGTCTCCTCTGACATCCTTCCATGTGAATTTAATGTTGGGATCCACTGCATTAATGTGTTCCATAAAGGTTTCCACTTCTTTAGTTTTGATTTTGACCCAGGTGTCATCCTGAACCAGTGGCTAGGAGCTGTTCCTGTAAAGGTTTGCCACTATAGGAGACACCGGTCAGCCCATTATAGCACAGCCGTGCTTTTGTCGGCAGAAACCCTCGCTAAACTTGAAGTAGGTAGTGGTCAAACAAAGGTCCAGCAGGTCACAAATGTGGTCTGGGGTGAAGTTGGTCCTGTCTGGAAAGGAGCTGTCTTGTAGCAGACGTTTCCTCACTGTCTCAACTGCTTCTGTAAGTGTTACACCATACGACAAGACCTCAAAGAGATACAGGGAAATCACAGAATCCATAACAAACTATAATAACAAATTAAAAATTGAGCAATTTTGCTCAGCCGACTTGACATGCTGCTGTGTTGTGCAATGGCCTATTCACATGCTGGAATTTGTCATTTACGTGACAATGCCTGAACGCAACACAGGCTGAGTGTGTGTACAATGCCGTGCTGCGCTGCTGTGCAAGAGCCATGTTTGACTGTGCGTAACAGCAGTCTGTTGATGGTCATTTACACACTGTCCATAACAATAACTATGTCAGGTCAGGTCAGTGCCCCCCTAATATAATGCAGGGGAAACACTGAATCAAGCAAGAGGACTCATGATGCCATTTATTTATTATATTGTAATTGCAATCGCAAATCGCGATATTGTCCATCAAAATCGCAATCACACATTTTTATCAAATCGTGCAGCACTAATTCAAAGTAAGCAAATCGTTTTGTACATCAGTCAGTATTTATCTTAATTAGCTGTCATTTTCATCACACATCATTTGACTGATCAAATCAGAGAACCCGCCTAATCCTACATCATATAAAAGGGCTATTGTTGAGGTGTGCTTCCTCTTTAAGCACCAGCACAAGATGGCCTCCACAAAGGACCCAAAGCCGGACAGGTTATGGCTTAGATCATTGCATATCTTTAGTACATTCTTAACAAAAACTTGCATCTAAAAATTCTAATGCTTAGTACTATTGTTTGAGTTTCTCAGTTAATACTGAAACCATAAATTAAACAAAGAAAATTGTGTGTGAGAGTCTGTCCACCTTTCCTAACAAATAGGGTTTAGCAAAAGTTAGTGAGGGAGTTTGTGCTTCCTCACAGAAGGTAAGATTCTCCTTCCAATTCCTTTTTTTTTTTTTCAGTGCACATGGTATGATAACCTGTAATTTTCATACCATGGTATACCTTCAAGGCAATATATTGCTGTAACACTCCTGTTTAATGAGTATGTCCTATCTGTTTGCAGAACTTCAGAATTGACATAGTGCATCTGGATGAGAACAGTATGGAGTTTGACATGGTGGGGATAGATGCAGCCATCGCCAATGCCTTCAGAAGGATCTTACTAGCAGAGGTAGGATTTGCATTCGTCTTATATCCATACAGCCATGTAATGTTGTCATAAATAGGGCTGGGCAATAAAACAATCTCAATAAAGGAATCGCAATAACATGTATGTTGATAACAATGATAAACTTTGGACATTTTCCTCGATATGAATAGATATAACAGCCTAGCACACAGCAGAAATAAACGAGACAACAGCCAGTCACTGTGCTGCCACTTTAGCGCAGAGCCCACACAAAGGAGACAGGATAATCAATTTGTCAAACACATGTTGAACGAGCAGAATACAAACTGGAAAGCGTTATTTTTGGCCATTCTGCCTGCAGTAACCTGCTGCTAACACCATGTCCATTATATGGAAGTCAAAAGCAGCAAAGCACAGATTAAGGCAGTCCGCAAAGTATGCAGTCAGTCATTGCCAGTTAAAACAGGAAATGTGACAAAGTGAAAGTTTCAGATATAACATAGGTTCTATGAATTTAGAATGGTCCCATCCCAGTGACCACACCATTATTTTAGTATGTTACAAGAGATGATATATTGTATTTTGTAAGGCAGATAAATCACGTTTGCAAAGTTAAATGTTTACGTTTAGACGTTATTCAAGATGTAATTTTTAGGGATGTGCTATATGTATTTTTTCCAGCCGATACTGATAACCTATAATTACCTACTTCTCATGGCCGACTCCGATAAGATAACCGATAATTTCAAATTTTTGTATTTTCTAAAAGAAGTTCATAATTAGTAGTTTCTGCACACCTGAGAGTAAGAAAGGCTAGGTTGTAGCAAGCAAAGGTGGATGATTTAATATTCCATAGATCTGACTGAACCAAATCTAACTGACATCACTACAAAACAAACAACAGTTCTCAATCAAGGCTTCCCCTCCACCCAGAGATATATCTCTATTGGAGACCTGAACTCTTGGGTCAGGTGACGTGGATAATTTCTATAAGACAATCCACTTGTGGTCATGGCTGACAGCCTATATAAACCCCTGTCAACCACGCCCCCAGTGATTTTTCTGATTCCACTTGGAGCAGCGTGGCGTGTGTCGCTGTGCTTCTTTGAGACAATTCTATCTTCTATCTTTCTACAAAAAGAAAACTTTTGTTTAGCAAGGCTAACAAATACACAGTCCGTGCCGCTTACCTCACGGGGGTTTGAGAGAGGGTGATCACCTCTCACAGTGGCTGTGTTGTGCTTTGCAAATACCGTCCTTGCTGTCGCACTCTCGGTGTTGGCATATTGTCTCTGTGGAGAGGCTTCCGTGCCGGATAACACTAGGGTCTTTATCCCGGTCCCGTTTGGGCGAGGGGAGAAGGATCTGTGAGTTTGTTGATAGTGGGGGGCTTCTGTCAGATCCAGTGTCAAGCGTGTTGTTCCCGTGCAGGGATTTTCTTCACGTTACAGACACAGAACTCTCTTCTTTGTCCACTGGGGCGTTGAGAAGGAGTTCGTGGGTTATTAAGGTTGCTGCCTGTCCCTTTGTTTGTACATTGCAACATTTACACACAATACCTTCCACAATCCCACAGTTTTGCCGGTAAAAGTTTGGCAGCAGCCATGCTGGGAGGTGATCCCGCAAGGGTGGGGTTATCGCGAGATTTGGAGAAATGGTGTCAATAAGCCAGTTTTGTGTGGTGTGTGGAGTTCAATTGCCCATTGAGGATGGGCATGATGTGTGTGCAATGTTTGGGGGAGGAACATGCTGCTGCGGCAGGCGACAATCCATCCTTCTGTATGGATTGTTCTATTTTGCCAGCACGATCCTTAGAGGCTTGGCTTTGTGTGTTTAGGGTGAAGCGTAGGTGGGGGCGAAGAGAGTTTACACCATCTGCAGTGCCCCAGCAGTCTGGGCCTCAAGATGGGGGATTTTGGAGGCAGCTCCTTTGTAGATTCCCGCCCTAAGTTCCCTCCCAGGTCCTTCTTGCCTGGTGACAGAATCAGAATCTGAGTCCCGAGGCTGATGACCAGGAGGATGTGGAGGAGGAAGTTGATGTGTTGGGGTTATCGGATGATGCAGCTGCTGAGGGGATGATTGAGGAGAGTGAGACCAAAGAAAGTAAGCGCCAGCAATTCAGAAGCTTGATTGAGAGGGCTCCTCAGGCTCTGGGGCTTGGACCAGTATTAGGTCAAGCTCCTACCCCCTCATGCTTTGATGAGGATGATGATCTCCCTGATACGGAGGTGCCTTTTGCAGTGCCTCTCCTGCCAGATGTGGAAGACCTGATGCACAAGGCATTGGAGAATCCCACGGCTAAGCTTTCCCTTACTGCTACCACCAGACGGATGTCTGCCATGCAGCATAAGGAGAAGGTGGGCTGTGGTTCTTTGCCTCAGCTAGACCAGTCGGTTTCTGCCCTCTTATTTCTGGCCAGCTCCATGTTAGGGCCAGCTACCCCGTCAGGGGACTGCAAAATTCTGGATGCCTCACTGGCCAGACTACACAGGTCTATGGCAGTTCAGACTCAACTGGCGAATACCGGGTCCATCTTAGTGCTGTACCAGCGGAAGTTGGTACGTCAGCTGAGCACTGGGGCTGATGCCCGTCTTATTTCTGAGATACAGCTTGTTTCATCTATGTTGTCATCACTGATGACGCTGACCACTGGGAAGGGCATGTCGTCATTCTGGGTTACCAGGCGCCAGCTGTATTTGTCCAGATCTAAGTTGCAGTCAGAGGACATAGGGGCCCTCCTGAAGTTGCCGGTTGTACCGACAGCCATGTTTAGGCCTGGTGGCACTACTCTTTTGCAACAGGCACAGGAGGCCTGCCGCTGTGCTAAGGAGGTCTCCAGTGCACTGACCCCCACGGCCAAGCCCAGGTGGTCTGGTCAGGCTGGGGGTAAGAGGGTCGAGGGCCCCACACAGGCACTTGGATCAGGCTGAGGGCCTGGTGACCTGAGGGCTACTCTTGATGCTCACCACGGTCACGTCGGTGCAAGTGGGCAGAGGCGAAGGCAAGCATAAGCCTCCGTCTTCTTCCTGATGCCAGATCACATTCAGTCTGCCTCCAGCAAGCCCAGGCTCGAGTGGCAGCCTGGGAGTCAATGAATACGAGCCCCTGGGTGGTTTCAACCATGACCCAGGGGTATTGTATTCAGTTTGCTCGGCGTCCCCCAACCTCAATGACACCTACAGTGTTGTTTGTTTGTGAGGCAAATTGTGATTTGTGATATTGGGCTTTATAAATAAAATTGATTGATTGATTGATTGATCCATCAATACAAAAATAAAGGCTTTGTGTTTCCCATACATTGATCTACATGTGAGGCACAATATTCAATTCAATTCAATTTTATTTATAAAGCCCAATATCACAAATCACAATTTGCCTCACAGGGCTTTACAGCATACGACATCCCTCTGTCCTTATGACCCTCGCAGCGGTTAAGGAAAAACTCCCCAAAAAAAAACCCTTTAACGGGAAAAAAAACGGTAGAAACCTCAGGAAGAGCAACTGAGGAGGGATCCCTCTTCCAGGACGGACAGACGTGCAATAGATGTCGTACAGAACAGATCAGCATAATAAATTAACAGTAATCCGCATGACACAATGAGAGAGAGAGAGAGAGAGAGAGAGACAGAGAGATGCAGGTAATGACAGTAGCTTACAACAACATTATTGAAAGTAATAATATTATAGTTATAGTTCTGGTTACTGTGGTACAATATGTTGAAAGTATGTATTAATATCTGGCAGTATACATGTGTGACAATAGTCATATGTGTATAATAACAGTAGAAGTATGACTAATGATAACAGCAGTAGAAGGAGGCATCTGGCAGGACCACGGCAGCAGCACAACCACACATGTCACACTATCCAGGCACCGCTGCAATACGAGTTAACCTGAGAGACAGTGGAGCACAAAGGCTCCGGAGAAGAAGCCGAGTTAGTGACATCCAGAATAGCGGAGTTAGCAAGATGCAGTAATAGAATACGAGAGAAAGAGAGAGAGAGAAGGAGAGAAGGTGCCCGGTGTATTATAGGGGGGTCCTCCGGCAGACTAGGCCTAAGTCAGCCTAACTAGGGGCTGGTACAGGGCAAGCCTGAGCCAGCCCTAACTATAAGCTTTATCAAAGAGGAAAGTCTTAAGTCTAATCTTAAATGTGGAGACGGTGTCTGCCTCCCGGACCGTAACAGGAAGATGATTCCACAGGAGAGGAGCCTGATAGCTGAAGGCTCTGGCTCCTGATCTACTTTTGGAGACTTTAGGGACCACAAGTAACCCTGCGTTCTCAGAGCGCAGTGTTCTGGTGGGATAATATGGCACTATGAGCTCTCTAAGATATGACGGAGCTTGACCATTTAGAGCTTTATAAGTTAACAGTAGGATTTTAAATTCAATTCTGGATTTTACAGGGAGCCAGTGCAGCGAAGCTAAAACAGGAGAAATATGATCTCGTTTCTTAGTTCCTGTTAGTACACGTGCTGCTGCATTCTGAATTGGCTGGAGAGTTTTTAAGGACTTACTAGAGCTACCTGATAATAGAGAGTTACAGTAATCCAGCCTTGAGGTAACAAAAGTGTGGACCAATTTTTCTGCATCTTTTCGGGTCAGGATAGGCCTAATTTTCGCAATATTACGCAGATGAAAAAATGCAGTCCGTGAGGTTTGTTTTAAATGAGAATTAAAAGACAAATCTTGATCAAATATTACTCTGAGGTTTCTTACGGTAGTGCTAGAGGCCAGAGCAATGCCATCTAGAGAAACTATGTCATCAGATAAAGAGTCTCTGAGTTGTTTGGGGCCAAGAACAAATACTTCAGTTTTGTCTGAATTTAACATCAGGAAATTGGTGCTCATCCAAGTTTTTATGTCTTTAAGGCAGTTATGGAGTTTAGTTAATTGATTACTTTCTTCTGGCTTCATCAATAAATACAACTGAGTATCATCCGCATAACAATGGAAATTTACAGAGTGATTTTTAATGATGTTACCTAAAGGAAGCATATATAGAGTAAATAGGACTGGTCAGAGCACAGAACCTTGCAGAACTCCAAAACAAACTTTGGTACGTAAGGATGATTCATTATGAACGTCAACAAACTGAAAACGATCAGATAAATAAGATTTAAACCAGCTCAGTGCAGAACCTTTTAGGCCAATTAAGTGATCCAGTCTCAGCATTAGAATTTGATGGTCAATTGTGTCAAACGCCGCACTAAGATCTAATAAAACAAGTACAGAGACAATTCCTTTGTCTGAAGCAATCAGAAGGTCATTTGTAATTTTAACTAGTGCTGTCTCAGTGCTATGATGCACTCTAAATCCTGACTGAAATTCCTCAAATAAATTATTATCATGGAGAAAATCACACAGCTGGTCTGCGACTACTTTCTCAAGAATCTTTGACATAAAGGGAAGATTAGATATTGGTCTATAGTTGGCTAACACCTCTGGATCCAGGGTGGGCTTTTTTAGTAGAGGTTTAATTACAGCTACCTTAAAAGACTGTGGTACATAGCCTGTTAATAAGGATAGATTGATCATATCTAATATATGAGTGTTAACTAAAGGAAAGACCTCCTTAAGTAGCCTAGTTGGGATGGGGTCTAAGAGACACGTTGATGATTTAGATGAAGAAATCACTGCGGTCAATTCTTGAAGAGAAATTGGGGAGAAGCAATCTAAATATATATTAGGTCTTAAAGCTGTGTTTGAGGTTAGATAGGTACTATCTGAGGACAGGAGGTCATGAATTTTGCCTCTAATAGTTAGAATTTTGTCATTAAAAAAGCTCATAAAATCATTACTGCTAAGGGCTAAAGGAATACAAGGCTCAATAGAGCTTTGACTCTTAGTCAGCCTGGCTACAGTGCTGAAAAAAAACCTGGGATTGTTCTTATTTTCTTCTATTAATGCTGAGTAATAGTTTGCTCTGGCATTGCGGAGGCCCCTCTTATAAGTTTTGAGACTGTCTGTCCAGATTAAACGAGATTCTTCCAGTTTGGTTAATCGCCAATTCCTTTCAAATTTTCGCGATATTTGTTTTAACTTACAGGTTTGAGAGTTATACCAAGGAGCGAACTTTCTTTGCTTTTTTAACTTCATTTTAAGAGGAGCTACAGAGTCAAATGTTGTTCGCAGCGAGCCTACGGCGCTATCGACAAAATGATCAAAGTCGGTACAGGAAACCTCTGTTACTGAGGGACTTGGTATTGAATTTAACGACGGAGTAATCTTTTCCTTAAATTTTGCGACAGCACTATCTGATAAACATCTAGTATAGTAACTGTTGCTGAGTGGCGTGTAATCGAGTAAAAAGAAATCAAAAGTAATCAGATAATGATCCGATAGCGAGGGATTCTGTGGAAAGACTTTTAGGTTATCAATTTCAATTCCATACGTCAGAACTAGATCGAGGGTATGGTTAAAACAATAAGTGGGTTCATGTACACCCTGACTGAAGCCAATGGAGTCTAATAATGAGATAAACGTGGTAGCCAGGGAGTCATTATCAACGTCGACATGAATGTTAAACTCGCCTACAATAATAACTTTATCTGATTTAAGAACTAAACTGGATAAAAACTCTGAGAATTCAGATACAAATTCAGAATACGGGCCAGGAGCACGGTACACTATAACAAATAAAAGTGGCTGCAAGGTTTTCCAGGTCGGATGTAAAAGACTAAGAACGAGGCTTTCAAATGAATTATAATCTAGTTTAGGTTTCGGGCTGATTAACAGACTAGAGTTAAAAATGGCTGCAACTCCCCCTCCTCGGCCACTGCCTCGAGGAATGTGGGTATTATTATGACTGGGAGGAGTGGACTCATTCAGACTAACATATTCATCTGGACACAGCCAGGTTTCAGTGAGACTGAGTAAATCAATATGATTATCTGATATTAATTTGTTTACTAACACTGCTTTAGGCGATAGAGACCTGATATTTAACAGTCCGCATTTAATTCTCCTGTTTTGTCTTTCTGTCACAGAAGAGGTTTTAATTTTTATGAGGTTGTTATGCACAACTCCTCTTTGTTTAATTTTAGATTTAAATAATTTAGGTGGTCGGGGGACAGACACCGTTTGTATAAAACTATGAAAGCTATGGCTGGGTAACTGAACTAGAAGCTCAGAGAGGCGTATAGGACTACATCTCTGAGTCCTGATCTCAACTCTGGGTTGTCAGGGATTTAAATTACTAATAAAGTTTGCCAGGTTCCTAGAAATGAGAGCAGCTCCATCCAAAGTGGGATGAATGCCGTCTCTCCTAATAAGACCAGGTTTTCCCCAGATAGTTTGCCAATTATTAACGAAACCCACATCGTTTGCTGGACACCACCTGGACAGCCAGCGATTAAATGATGACATGCGGCTAAACATGTCATCACTGGTCAGATTTGGGAGGGGTCCAGAGAAAACTACGGAGTCCGACATCGTTTTTGCATATTCGCACACCGAGGCAATATTAATTTTAGTGACCTCCGATTGGCGTAACCGGGTGTCATTGCTGCCAACGTGAATAACAGTCTTACTGAATCTACGTTTAGCTTTAGCCAGCAGTTATAAATTTGAGTCATTGTCGCCCGCTCTGGCACCAGGGATACATTTGAATATGGCCGCTGGTGTTGCTAACTTCACATTCCTCAGAATAGAGCTGCCAATAACCAGAGTTTTATCCTCAGCGGGTGAAACATGAAACAGGCTGGTGGTGAGCCGTGGGCTTCGGCTTGGAGCTGTGCTTCTGGCGAACCGTAACCCAACCACCCGGCTGAACGGGAGTTACCGGAGGACAATTAGCAGAGGCTAAGGCTATGCTATGTGGCTCCGCACCAGCTACAGGGGACTGGCTAACTACCGCAGCTACTGAATGGTTTTCCATGGTGCGGAGCCGCGCTTCTAATTCACTAAGCCTCGCCTCCAACGCAGCAAATAAGCTACACTTATTATAATTACCACTGTCGCTAAAGGAGGCAGAGGCATAACTGAACATTTGGCACACAGAGCAAAAGAGAGCAGAGGGAGAAGCCATCGCTAACTGTAAAGCTAATGTAGCTACCAAGGCTAGTAACATGCAAACAACAGCTAAGAGCTTAGCGAGAAAGTCGTAGAAAGGAGGAGAGCTATAAGTGCTTAAACAGAACCAGTGTGGGTTAAGACTTGAAGTAGACGTTAAAGCAATGTTAAAGCAACTGAAGTGAGAAAGCAGGCTAGTAGAATTCACCAGAGCAGTATCAACACTGACCTGCCAAATTTAGATTTTCCTTTTTTTTTTTTTTACTATTTAAAATGGGTAAACGCCTATCTTATTTTAGAGCTGCACACAGCGTATTGATTCGCTCTCTCTCCTTCTCTGTTCATCATGAGACAGTAACACCTCCTTTAGTCACACAGTGATAGGGCAAACTGTTAGCATCACACAGCTAATGATACCTTACAGTTATTAACGGGTTTAACGAGTCGAGTCAGTGTGGTTTGTTGGGACAGTTTAACAGCTCGGTGTTGGATGTTTGCTGCTGCTGTGCTAGCTCGAGCTAACTGTGTAACCTGGATGGTCGTTCCGTCCTGGACGGTCCTTCAGTGCTGCGTCTAACCAGTGTCATGGCAGCGACAGAAAGGGATCAGACCCCTGGCATAATCATGCTGTCTACCTCTACAACTATGAAAAACATGTACGCTGGCAACAACACATCTGGCTCTCTAGTTAGCATGATACCCAGTGCCTCTTCTTCTTCTTCTTCTTCTCTGTGTTTATTAATAGTATAGATGCTGTGCCAGTTAAGTCAGTAAAAGCAAGTTGGCTTTGTATTATCTGCTCTGTTTATCGGCTGTCATTTTATTATTTGAATAATAAATAATAATACAAATTTAGCATTATTGGCCGATAATCTAAAAGCCCGCTATGTATCGTCCATCCCTTAATTATTTTATCACAAATTATATTCTAAATCAAGCCATGTTTGCAAAGTTATTAAGGTTTTTATTTTACTGCAGAGGCTGCAGGATGATAATGAATTAAACCAAAATCTTTAACAGTACTGATGAAAGAACCAATAATATCAGAGCTTTTCAATACTACAGTCTTTGATCATTTAGCCCTGGGGCTTGTTTAATACCGGGTTTGGTACCCATCCCTACTGGCAACGTTATCAAATCATATATCATGATATATATTTTGTGCATCTGTGAGAATTTTGCATTATTCTTGTTTGCAGGTGCCTGCTATGGCTGTAGAGAAGGTATTTATCTATAACAACACATCCATCGTCCAGGATGAAGTCCTGGCCCACAGATTAGGCCTCATCCCCATCAAAGCTGACCCTCGCCTGTTTGAGTACAGGAATACTGGTAAAACAACACAGTGAACCACTCACACATATGACAGTTTACCACAGTACTCCCATGTTACTCTGCTGCAGTTGTTTTCCTGAAAGGCGTATGTGTAGGTTTGGGCTTGGACAGCATTTTGTTCAGTCATCCAATATTGATACTACTTATCAATGTAAATCTTTCTAATTAGCCTGGAAACGCATTAGGTTTTGCATTTTAGGTTAGGTTTAACTCCAGTCGGCGGTGGGGTTTCTGTGAAGTGCTGTAAAGTTTAGTTGATTCAAAGCACACATTTAATATGGCTTTATAGCAACAGTTTCAATCACAATTACACAAATTGGCTTCATTATCACGCGCAGGATTCAAAGACAAAGCACTTGTCTTTTGCGCAAAACTTTTTCACCACAGATACAACATGCTAATGTTATTTGCACAAGCCTAAGGCATTTTACATTGTATAAATTAGTCTAGGGGCTAGCGGGGATTTTCTGTACTCATATAAAGGGACAACAAGAATATTTAATAACGTTCACCAACAAAACAACAGTTTTATACTACAGGGTTTTCCCTGCCTATCTAAGACAAAGGCGATCATGGGTGATCATGGGGGGTGTTCAGATGTAGCATCTTTTGCGCGCACAAACCCATTACTTTTAATGTAGGTGTGCATCATGCGTGCTCACAACCCAAAGCAACGCCATAGCGGCGCGCATTCAGTGCGATGCACTTGTTTTTCGTCCGGCGCACAGCTTTACGGACCTGCTTCTTCCTCTGGTGTTGTGTTTTCCATGGAGCTCTGCCCCGTTTGAAAGGTGAAGGAAGCCCGTCGGTGGAAAGATGTTGCCTCTGAGATGTAGAATCTGTATTATAGAAGAGAAAACACACATTTCAGGACCGCTGACTTGTATGATCAGAACAGACATGTCCTGTGATTTTCAGCCTCCTTTTATTTTTAATAGAGGGGGGAAAATACCTGACAGTAATATTCTCAGCTGTCAGGATGTGCCTGCTGTAAAGGGTAAATATAATCATAGACAGGGGCGAAAATCCCATTTCATAGCTGGGGGGGACAATAAACAGTAAAATTTTAGAGAATAATTCCAGGGGGGGACAAGGAAAAAAAGTTGTAGCCTGTCTTTTATACAGCATCTTTTACCGCAATTTGACGCTTTAATCTTCTCTCTATCTCTCCAACAGGCAGAGTGAATGTCTATACTTATGAGAAATGGCTTAACAACTAAATGTTTCCTGCAATTAAACTGGTAAACTGGTTTATAAACTGTGTGCTGTGAGATCTGCCGCTGCGCACCTCACAACCATGTGTAATAGTCACGCGTAATGCCCGCTCCTCGTCGGTTAAACTGCACGTCTTTCATGTTTGTCTCACTGACAGGTGGAGAGCCAACAGACAGGTACCCATTAGCTATGAGTCGCTCCGTCACAACCGTGCGTAATAGTCGCACGTAATGACTGCTCCTCGTCGGTTAAACTGCACGTCTCTCATGTTTGTCTCACTGACAGGTGGAGAGCCTACAGACAGGTACCCATTAGCTACGAGCCGCTCTGCCACTGACTGCTCTTGTCCTGTCCTCTCCCTCTTCTTTCTCTCCTGTCCTCTCTGACTATCACTAAACTCTGAGCTTAATCATTAGCGTTTAGCTTAGCAGCATTCATAATTGAGTAGGCTTTTGAACAATGCAGGAGAAATGTTGCAGACAGTTTATATTATCAGCCTGGGCCTGGGGCTTGTTGTAACAGTAAATGGGATGTGTTGTAACTTGCGTAAGTTAAACTGTGTGAGTGTACATCGATCTTACCCTGCGATGCGCGATGTGAGCAGCGGGTCCAGCCACACGCTGCTACTGCTGCCAAGCAGCCCCGCCCGTTGGAAAGAGCATGGGATATACCACTACTAGGAATGGGAGGGGGGGACTAAATCTTTTAAGATTTAAATAGCACATTATTGCGCAATTATAATGAGCACCGCTTACATTGTGCTTTCAATAAATACTACTGCATTGTTCAAAAATTATTAATTGTGTCTCAAATTATTCTAGGGGGGGACAGCTTTACTGAAGGGGGAGTCATGTCCCCCCTGTCCCCCCCAGGATTTCCACCCCTGATCATAGAAGGCTGAAAATCACAGGACATGTCTGTTCTGATCATACAAGTCAGCAGTGTAAAGCTCAAGCATGTCAGGGCCTCCTTTCATATTTAATAGAGGGGGGGACCGTATCTAAAAGTACAGCTATCAAGATGCCCCCTGCCACAGGCCTTTGCCACCTTGGTCTCAAAAAAACCCAGGGAAAACCCTGTACTAAACATGTTTTCCCAACAAATACAACATGCTAACATTATTAGCACAAGCCTGTGGTATTTTACATTGTATAAATTAGCCTAGTGACAAGCGGAGATTTCCTCTGATCACATGAAGCCAGGATAAATCACACACAAGACTTAAAATACAATTTTGTGGATACTTTTATTGTCTTCACAATTTGTTGTTTCTTATCTGTGAAATAAAAGTAAATAAAGCTTTGTTTACTCTGAGGGAAATGGTTTTCAGCTTACAAAAATAGACAGATCTGCATCGCTGCGATGTGTAATTACATTTCTGGGGAGGTGCACATCAGGCTATGGTGTTGCTGTTGATTCGATGCAGAAATATAAATCCTGCTTAAGGCACAATGAAATAACAGCTGTGACTTTTACACCCAATTTTTTACCAGTTACTTGCTCCAGGTTCGGGAGGCATTGATTTAAAGTTGATGAGTTGATAGCTTACCTTATATGACTATGATATCAATAAAAATGTGATCTGCTGATGGTTTTATCAGAGAAGGCTCATAGTATACTCATGCTTGCGCAGTGATGATAGGGAGTGGTACATCCTTTTCTCTTGAACAGTGGTTGGTATAGACACAAAATGGAATCAACTGTCTTTTGGATCAGACAGTTGATTCCATTTTCTGTCTATACCACACAGCTGTTATTAAGCTTAGATTTAAGGAACATTACACAAATATTTAATACCAAATTCTCAGCTGTCAAGGTTTGAAAAAACTTGATCAAAGTATGTATTTTTATGTTTTTTCTTACATTTTTGTTTTAAGTGAGGTAAATATAAGATGCAGGAAAGTCATAGTACTTTTGCTGCATTTCTTTGGTTTAGCATTTATATGTGTATCCAGACCACTTAAAATGGTCCCCAAATCTTATCAAATGTTTGACCAGAACCAGTTTGATAATTTATCTATCATAGCAAATATGTGATGTAGTTAGGAACTAATTTTGCCTTACATTACATGGGTGAATGGTACAGCACCTTTCTAGTCTTGTGAACAACCAAAGCACTGTTACACTACATGTCACTTTCACACCGTACACTGTTGGCTGAGGTTACCATACAAGGTGCGTCTCGGTAAAGATTCACACACAATTTAAGAGTTCAGTATCTTGCCCAAGGATACTTCCACATACATACACAGTGGGCACTCTATTAGCTCTACCTCCCGGCTTGTCCTCAGGTAGGAACATACATTTATAAGATGGACACACCAGGGAACCCAGTAGAGTCGAACATATTTGGTTCTGCTTTGTTTATTTCAGGTGAAGAGTCTGCAGAAGAAGAAGGTTCAGAAATAGATACAATACAACTGCAGCTGAAGGTTAAATGCAGCAGGAATCCCAGAGCCAGTAAAGACTCCTCTGACCCACAAGAGCTGTATTTGAACCACATGGGTAGGTTTCAGGAGACACTAAGTGATCAAAGATTTGCTGGTAGTGTTTGCAGATGCAGACTTGGATACAATAGCTGTGACAAAAAAACGAGTGATTGCTGAAAATAAGCCCTTTGGGGAGGGAAATGCTCCACGGCACTGATACCTAATTAAGAAAGAATATCCCTGTGTAAATATCCCCTGTTCCATGCTGTCTCGTCTCAGTTTATTCCAGGGACATAAAGTGGGTCCCGATTGGGAACCAGGCAGACGTGTTTGCAGACTCCATCATTGGACCAGTACATGATGACATCCTGATTGCTCAGCTCCGACCAGGACAGGAGCTGGACATCATCATGCACTGTGTCAAAGGAATCGGTAAGAGCTTCTTAGTGTCTAGATGAGAGACTAGCCAGCTCACTGCAGATATGGGATAAAACAAGGGCCCTTTTATTATGCCTCCGTGCAGGCAATAGCCACAACCAGAGGCATTATGCTTTCATGTTTTATGTACATCTGTTCCTACGTCTGTCCGTCCATCCCATGCATGTGAACGCAATATCTCAAGTACACCTCAAGGGAATTCATTCAAATTTGGCACCAATGTCCAGTTTGACTCAGCGATGAGCTGAGAAGTTTTTGGTGGTTGTAGGTCAATGGTCAAGGTCACTGTGACCTTGTTTGTCTCATTCTTGTGAACACGGTATCTCAAGAACTCCATATGGGAATTTCTTTAAATTTCATTTTTCACTTCATTTCATTTCACAAATGTTGAGTTGGACTAGAGAAAGAAACGGATCAGATTTTGGTGGTAAGGGTCAAAGGTCAAGGTCGCTGTGACCTTGCATCCATCTCATTCTCATGAACACAATATCTCAAGAACAGCTTGAAGAAATTTCTTCAAATTTGGCACAATTGTTCACTTGGACCGAACAATGACAGTGTTTCCCCTAGGTTTCCAGCTTTTGGGGGGGTGGGGGGGGGGGGTCAGACGGACACCGATACAAACACTTAAAGGAATCATGGTGTTCATGTATTTCTTTTAATCACAGCAGTCAATATAACAACTGAAAAAGTATTTGAACTGTACATTGGACTCAACATCATAACATTTCTTCTTCACCACCCTGGTAGCATTAAAAAGGCGCAGATATGTTTGTCTGCTTTTCAGATGGTTGACGCAACATATTTTCCGACGCACGCTCTCTGTCAGCTGGTGGGAGTGTGCTCACCTGTGTGTGTGTGTGTGTGTGTGTGTGTGTGTGTGTGTGTGTGTGTGTGTGTGTGTGTGTGTGTGTGTGTGCGCGCGCGCTCGCGCGCGCACGCACACACACAGAGAGTAGAGGAGAATTGTAGGCATGTAGAGACAGAAATGACATGCCATTGTGTAAATAAGATAAATAACAAAAGGCTATTTAGTTTGTTTAATAAAAGGACAAGGGATAGACCTGTTCTATAGGAAAGGTAACCTTAAATAACTTCTGTTGTGATCTGGCGCTATATAGAAAATAAAATTAAATAAAATTGACATGACCTTCAAGGGGGGTTGCGGGGTGCCGTTGGGAGGCTGATATAATGGTAGGGGAAACACTGAATGAACTGATTGGATTTTGGTTTTCAAAAGTCAAGGTCAGTATGACCTCACACAATATGTCTTTGGCCATATCTCAAGAATTCATGTGCTAATTATGACAAAACTTCACACAAATGTCAAAAATTATGACAATGAAGTGATGACATTTTATATCCAAAAGGTCAACTTCACTTTGACGTCATAATATTTTGCAGAAAACATTTTCTGGCCATTAGCCAACATCATATCTCAGTAACAAAAGGGGAGACATTTGGTCAGATACTGAATTGGTGAGACTAATCTTGGGTGTCCTCCTTGAAACTGTGCTGATTGTATAGATCTGCCATGCTGTTGGGGGGAAGATGTGTGTGACGCATCCATGTTTTCACAGACATGGATGTAAATTGTAAGAGAAACTTGACTGCACTGTGTGCGTAGGCATACAACCGCGGGGTGGTAATTCTAGTTTACATTATAAATTAGTATGAAGTTTATATTACTAGCCTACATGTGTTTCCAAATCTGAAAAGTACTTGCATGAAAGTTCATTCTTGACTGGAGGTCTCAGAGTGACAAACTAATCTTAACACATGGTTTCTTCTAGAGCCTTCAACAAAAACGTGTACAAAAATATAGATTACTTTGGTGTAATTTGTCAGTGATAAAGTATTTTGACATTTTTGTTTCTAATATTTAAGTATCTGAAAGTTATCCAGCACACCTTACACATTCATAATCCTCATATATTATGTACTAATATGCACTTGGATCATGTTATCTGTCTGCTACTGTATGCTCCCTGGTACTGAAGTGTTTTCTTTGTTCAGGTAAGGACCATGCTAAGTTCTCTCCAGTGGCCACAGCCAGTTACCGCCTCCTCCCAGACATCACCCTGCTGGAGCCGGTGGAGGGAGAGAAGGCAGAGCGCCTAAAATGCTGCTTTTCACGAGGAGTTATAGACATAGAAGATGTTAATGGTAAGAAAGAGCTAACTTCACTCATAAGAAACCAAATAAAAACTAACTCTTCAGAGGGCATAATGAAACAACTAAATACATGAACCATAAGCCTGAGGGCAGTACTCTGCAAGCATGCAGCACATTTCCACTTCACCAGCTAGGAGATTTATCTAAGCAGAGGCTTAATATAACAGATGTCCAGTATATTAAAGGGGTACACCACCTAAATTCAGATGTCATTTTCATGGCACAGGAAAGATCAATCAGTATGTGTGAATATGAGCTATTCTCTCAAAGCCATAAAACAAAAAACTAAGTCTCAAACTTATGATATGATAAGGTATAAAGTGTGGAGCTGCTCCATAGACAATGAATGGGAATCTCATTTTCTGGACCCACAGGTGTTGTCTTTTTTATACCCAGATGAGTTTTGTTCTATAGTAGTTTTCTCAGTTGTGAAACAGAAAATGTCCCCATATGCTCAGAACATTCCCCAGGCTGCTCTCAGTGTCATCTACAACATCTTCCACCATTCATTGTCTGTGGAGCAGCTCCACACTTTATATCTTATGACATCACAGATTTGCCTTTTAGCGCTTGAGTTTTGGGATTTGGGAGAGAGTTGTTCATTTTATCTAATATTTGAAATGTCTTAGACCATAGGAATAACATGTATGAATTTTGAAGATTGGTGTAATTCCCCTTAAGGAAGAGTTCGGCAAAATATAGAAAAATTGGAATGATCTTACAGTAAAAATGATCCATTCTTACAGGGGTTGGAATCACCAGAGACGCCACAATACCATGTTACCACAATACTTAAAGGCCCAGGCACACCAAACCGACTTCAGAGAACGCGGAGACAAAAGCCCCCTGCTGTATTGCCAGACATTCTTGTGTCTTGGCCAAAAAAGTTGCAACATACCGCAAAGACCACAGCTGACAGCCAACCAGCATGTATGTTCTGTGCCTGTGTGAGAGGAAATAAGTCTCCACACCAGCAGACAGTGGTTGTCTGTAATCGTCATTCAAAAAGGAACCAGAATGCCTGTCTTCTAAGACTAGTTAGCCAGCTAGCACGTTAACAACACAATCCAATGTTGAAAGAACAGAGCAAATTTATTGTGCACCAATAACACAAACCATCAGTAAAATGTTTTTGCCAAAGAGCTCAATGGATAAAGAAAAATAATCTTACCTTATGTAACATGTTTGTTTTGGTCTCACTCCCTCATGACTTAAGCTCTTTGTTGACTTTCCTCACTTCCGTTTCTCTTCTCGTTCGCTGAGCTCAACTGCGAATCAGATTAATTTTATTCACTGATGGGCTCCATCGTCACCGACACTTTTTCAGCATGCTCAATCAGCCAAAAAAAGCCAATGGTAAAATTGATACTTGGCATTTGTGTATTGATACAATATTGCCACGCAAAATATTGCGATACTATGCTGTATCAAGTTCCCCCCCTGCCCCTACATTCTCATCAGTTTGATTGTTTAAATGACAGTGATTTCTCCTGTCTCTTTCATATAGTCTAACATGGCCCCAAGCCAGAATGGAAAGATGTTAGGATTTCTGAGGAGTTAACTTGTTTATCAGTCTGTAGCAGGCCTGGAATTTTATCATTTTAGGGGCAAGGCCACTTGGTCTTTCGTGTTGTCAATTTTTTGAGGACACAAAGGCAAAAAGCCAGGGCAGCAAGGCCATAAAATAAAACAATGATTTTAAGTCCACGTCCATAATGAATTTAATTTAAGGACTAAGGATGTATAACTATCTGTGAAATGAATAAATAAAACGAGCTCAAGTAATAATAATGAGTATAATAAGTAATAATGTAATCTATTTAATAGTACTAATAAACCCAGTGTGTTTTAAATATAGAACAACCAGGTTCATGTATTTATAAGCAAACAATCTTAAATATTAGGCCTAAATATTTTTTGAGTGTACATGATAAACTGATTCACTGAACAAGACTGGCTTACAATTATTTTTGATATGTTGTTAGATAGCTAACAAACAATATAACATATATATACATAGGCATGGCCCTCCTCAACATAATGCAGAAACAGACTAAAAAAAGAGCTATCAATGCACAGAAGCATAATAAGTGACATTAACAGTATCTAATAACACACACCATCTCTCTACCAGCATGTCCCTCTCTCCTCCACACACACACATGGACACACCTCACCTCCTGATGCTTTCCTTACAGGTCAGTTACACAGGATAGAGTTTTATACAGTCCATGGCAGCAACAGTCATGTTTACAACAACAAATAATAATAACAATAATAATAAACAACAATAACAATAATATCTGACTGGAATATAAATATTCCTCCTTCATCACAATACTGAGTGAAGAAAGTCACATTATCTCAGCTTGAAGACAAACATCAGTATCAGTCATTCATCCTGCTCTTTGTCCCTCCTCTACTGAGGAGACTCGCTGTCTGCAGGTCGGCTGCCTCAGGTACATGTTCAGATAAAGTGTTAGCCTACATACAGACAGCTTTCATTTTAGTTTGTCTGTAAAAGTTTGCTGTTAGCACCGCGAGCGTGATGTGCTTGTGTCGACCGCGATTGTAAATCATAATAGCGGTGAATGAGAGACTGCGGACGGAGCAGATTGAAATATGGCTTTCTACATGCTGATTACATGTATTGATAAAGTATTGGCTTGGCTGGCAGAGGTTTTATTGCACTTACTTACAGTAACAAGCGTAGTTGTCGTTAACTAGAGTAATCTTGAAGTTATATTCCCTTCATCTGCAACGCGGCCTCTCTGCTGTTGTCTGACTTCACTCTGTTGAGTTTGTGTGTGTGCACGCGCGCTCTGTGCGGAGGAGGTCAGCCCTGACATGCAGAGAGCAACTCATTTCTGAGTTTTGAAAATGAATGAATAAATAAATAAAGCAATCGGCCTAATCATGTATGTACAAAATGCTATAAGGCTACATTACCTGTTCTGAAGACATGATGATCATGCATTACACGGCCAGCTTCAGGAACTTCACCTGTATCGTTGGCTTGTCAACAAGTGCACAAGCAGAAAGGTTTTTGCGACAGTTGTAACAGACAGGTAAAACGAGCAATCCTCCATTGTGTTGCTTTAAGTCTGTAAATGTAATCATCTGTCTTCTTGTGTTGTGTGCCTCAGGGAAAAAGGTCGCCAAAGTAGTAAACAGCCGCTTGGATACGTGCAGCAGGGAAGTCCTCCGACATAATGACCTGAAGAATGTCGTGAAGCTGGGAAGACTGCGAGACCATTTCATCTGTACGTTCATATACCTTGTTCATGTACATGCAATCCAGACTGTTTTTACCATGTCAGGGATCACCTTAAATAAACAGTTTGATATTTTGAGAAGAGCAATCAATTTCTTTCTCACCAAGAGTGATATGAGATTACTAACACTCTATGCGCGTGGTAAATATGAAGCTACCACTGAGAGACAGTTTAGCATAGAGACTGGAAATAGGGAAGCAGCCAGCCTGGCTCTGCCTGAAGTTAAAATATCTGTTTCCCAGTACCTCTAAAGCTCACTAATCAACATGTTGCATGTTGTTTGTTTAACCCAGTGATACTCGACTTACAGCCCACGGATCAAATCTGGCTCCTGATGGGTGCTGGGTAGCCGCTAGGGGTGTAAATCACCAGTATTAATGTTTTCATGTCACTCTCTTGATCATTGTTGTAAAAAATATCTGTTGTGGGAAATTGGGAATGTCTTTGACTGTATATTACTGTAGTTCTTCTGTATATCTGCTCATGGATCTCTTCCTTTCATACAGTTACTGTGGAGTCGACTGGCATCCTGCCTCCAGATGTCCTAGTCACAGAAGCCATCAAAGTCCTCATGGCCAAGTGTCAGAGGTTTCTTAATGAACTGGACTCTACCGACATGGAAGTAAAGTAAAGAAGTAAAGACGGAGCATGCTCAGAACAACCACAGGATCTGATATTTAGATATGCCACAGTCTATCAGGGCATATATTGTTGATACTGAGCTCTCAATGGCTCTCAAGGCTGTATTATTAAAACCTATAGTGAAGTTTCAAAAAGCAGATAGTGGTTAGACTTGCTCATTAGTGTGTGTGGAACTGCTGTCTCTGTGTGTACACTCTATTATGTATGCCACTCTTTATTTTCCCTAAATAAACATGCCGAAGCTTCTAAAAACATCATTAATTATTGGTTATTATTATTGGTGATGAGGCAGGCCTTCACACAATCCATCACCGCACAATACATGTAGTCCAGCAGAAATGTGAAATATCTGATGGAATTGTGCTTTTGATGATTAAAAACATGAGCTTTGGCACCCTTTTAGAGCATCCCCTAAGGAAGATTTTTGGCTATAGGGCCATCGCATACAGTATCTCACATAAGTGAGTACACCCCTCCCATTTTTGCAAATATTTCATTATATCTTGTCATGGGACAACACTATAGAAATGACACTTTGATATAATAAAGGTGATGGACTGGCCAAGTATGTATCCAGCCCTAAACTCACCTGTGCACCTGTGGGGCATCCTCAAGCTGAAGGTGGAGGAGCACAAGGTGTCTTCACATCCATCTGCTCCGTGATGTCATCATGGAGGAGTGGGAGAGGATTCCTGAAGCAACCTGTGAGCTCTGGTGAATTCCATGCCCAAAAGGGTTAAGGCAGTGCTAGATAATAATGGTTGGCACACAAAATATTGACACTTTAGGCACAATTTGGACATGTTCACCGTGGGGTGTACTCACTTATGTTGCCAGCTGTTTAGATGTTGATGGCTATGCTTTGAGTAATTTTCAGAGGAAGGTAAATCTATACTACTATGCAAGCTGTACACTGACTACTTTAAGTTATATCAAAGTGTCATTTCTATAGAGTTGTCCCATGAAAAGATATAATGAAATATTTGCAAAAATGGGAGGGGTGTACTCACTTATGTGAGATACTGTATCTGTCCAATGGCAGCCATTTCCAAAATGGCCGCCACCTGTTGTTATTTTACTAGTAGCTTAGGTTCGTGACCACCTAGGATCTTGATTCTGGTGGCTAATCCTACATTTTCAAGGATGAGGAATGCAGTGGTACTATTTACAACATGCTAGAAACTACCTTTCTACATGCATCTGGCATTCATGTGTTGCACACTTGGACAGAGCGGACTTCCAGGCATGCATACGGTTAAAAGAATGCCTTTTATTCTTCCTCTGAAAATACACAAACACAAGCACAAATGAATAACGTGGGGGCGTGCTGCAGGCTAGGGATACTGAACAACTCGGGTATCTCCTTGTATCCTACATAAAGGACCTCCAGGCTGCCCCAAGTGCCTGTATGAGCTTTACTCACTATAACCACAAGTTAATCTACCAAAGCATTAAAGTTGATATTACCAGTGAAAGTATACATCAGCTCATGAGTGTACAAAATTATAACACACAATAATAAAAATAATAAAAGGGGTATGGGGGGTGTCTAGTGTCCATAAATATGTTAACATTACTGTGGGCTCCACACATGGAACTAATTAATAGTAAAACCATCAAATATTAGCGGAGTTACACATATTTTCCTGAATTACAGAATCAGTTGTGTGCAGACCTCATATGTTTATCTGTATGTATCTATTTTAGAGCACAACCCAATGAGGAATGCAGTGGTATTATTTACAACATACTAGCAACTACCTAACTACATGTATCTGGCATTCAGTGAATGAAATAACAGTAAACAGTGGTTTAAATGATCAACATAATTATTATTGAAGTTATACCTGTTCCATGGTAATAGTAATGTTACTTCTGAAAACACAGTCCATCACAGTGGCAAAGGGCAGTGCAGTGAAGTGCTGCCTAGATACATTTGCACTGCACTGCACCGTTTTCCAACTTCCACAGTGGAGGAGTTCGCAACAGGCCTGGGTCGCCTCTGGTAGTGTGGTCCAGTGAACTTCCCATCCACCTGTGGCCTTCCTCTTCCACCCCCAGTCATTTTAGGATGGGAGTTCAGGGGCTGCACCCATCATCTGTCCCCAGCAATAACCAGCTTGGTAGGCAGCCCTCTGTGTGCTGAATTAGTGCTGCTTGCTTCTCCAGGTCATTGCTGTACTCAGTGTAGGCCTTCTGTAGGAGAAGATATAGGCAGCTGGCTGTGACCTGATGAGCATGTCGGGTACTTGTCACATGAGAGGCTTTCAGAAAGGAATCTGCTGTTCCAGGAGTAGCAACTCCAGCTTGTACAAGTGCTCCTGTCCACCCGCTACCCTCCATCCTGTCCACCCGCTACCCTCCAGGAGGTTGCCAAGTACCTTGAGCGCTGCCATCTCAATGTGAAACCCACCAATCATCACAAGTGATCCTCATCGTGAGTTGCTGGCCAGCTCCACTGGATTTGTTTTGCCACTGTGTACAGAGGTTGATCCTGAGTGATGATTGGTACCTGACCAGGATTCAGAATCTCCACTGCCTGCTTCACTACATCAATGGAATGGTGAATCATAGCAACAGATTTTGTCTCATCGTAGAAAAGGAGAAGTTTAGAAGTGAGTGTGACACTGCTTTCTGGTATTGCATTTGGTGGTTGGAGGCTAGCATGGTGTGCAGCCCACGAGATGGTTTCATCCCCTTGGAGGGTGTCAGCAGCCAGCACAGTCTGCATTTGCTCAAGCCACCTATGAAACACAAAGTGCAGATAGAGATGCTGTATTAATTCATTAGCGTGGTACTAGTTTAATTTGTGTGATAGTAGTCATTGTGTTTAACTGGCGCAAGCATTGTTAATATACAGTTACATGCTGGCACTCTTTCTGCATGGCTTGAGGCATCAGCTGACAGTCTGCTTTGTCGGGTCCTATGACCTTTGGTACAAGAGGATCCTGTCTGAGCAGAGCAACAGGGGGCACAGTGGTGTACATGTCTGGCAGTTGAGCTGCCTTTCTCTTGGGATCTCTTTGAGTGTTGTCTGGATTGGTAGCAACATTTTGCTGCACCCCAGTGAAAGCATCGCTTGGATGTTGGAAGAGGGAGATCCCAGTTCCATGGAACGAGTCATGTGCACTAGTACAATTGGGATTGTGCTCAATATTGTACACTGCAGCAGTTGAAAACAGGCCCTTGAGCTGAGGAGGACAAAGTTTTTTCTACCTCATAGTGATGACAGATCTTATTTCCAAGTTCTTTGGAGATGTCGAGCACCCGATCATATGAAATGCACAGTCCTAGGTCAAAGAGCAGTGTTTCCGCTACATTCATTTAGCAGCAGCGGCACGGCAGGGTGTAGTGAGGAGAGCAGCGGTGAGGGGAAGGGGGAGTGGGGGAAGGCTCCTATTTAGGGATGCACTGAATATATTCGGCTGAAAATTGCAAAAAAAAAACCACATTCGGTATTCGGTGGAATAAGTGAAAAGCAAGGCTGAATAATAGCCGCGTGTTTTGATAATGCAATCAAACAGCGTGCAGTGACGGACAGAGTAAAATGTCTGCAGCGTGGCGATATTTTACTCCGTCCGTCACCGCACTCGCATTTGCGACTAAAAATAGTTTTGTGCGGGCAAAATAAATCATTCAGCACGCTATGTGAGTACAGATTTCAACCAGCAGCAGAAATGAAACGGCGAATCCCGCCGGTTGTGGGTTGGACGGGGGTCACAGACACGGACAGGTATACGTATTCCTGTCAAATACGGCGGCGCATGATAACAGCTTACCGGCGACGGAGAAGTCCGGCTCCAGGTGAATAACTTGTTGTCATGACTGCCCAAAAGTACCTGAACAGCCGAGCCATGGCGGCACATAGTATGTGGCGTATCAGAGGAGAAACGAGCCGTTCACACTTCTCTCTTTGTGGCAGGTAACGGCCCACAAACCTCACCGCACTTAAGGGACTGTTCTTTACTTATGAAGGAACTTGTCAGGGGAGGAGGGTGGCTGGTTGATTTTTATTTCATTTATTTATTTTATTTTGATCCCCCCTATGTTAATCACTTATTGATGCTGTTTTTGAAGTATGAATAAGTCAGTAAGTAATTTATTCCATTGAAATATCATTGATGTATTATAGAAAAGTGATTTATCTTTTTATAAATGACAAAAGGCACATCTGCCTCATTTTTGCTGCGGTATCCTGATACTACTCAGAACCGTGATACTTTCACTGATATCGTACCGTGGGTCCCAATTTTGGTACCGTGACAACCCTAATCTGGAGGGGGTTCATCTGCAAAAACTAATGAAAAACTAAAAAATGGCATTCGGTATTCGGCCAAGAGTTTAATATTATTCGGCTTCGGCCACAAATTTTCATTTCAGTGCATCCCTACTCCTATTGGAATTGACGTTATTCGCGGGATCTTGAAAGTGACATCATCACTGGAGCACCAGGTCAGAGTCTGTCGTCTTGAAGAATAGGGCAGCGAACCAGAGAAAAGAAAAAGGTAGATTTTATTAGACACATTGCTCAATTTTTCATTTGTTATTATTTAGTTTGTTATGTGGAGTCCATGATTTCCCCGTGACACTTACAAATGTATGCATAACTGTGCTTGGATGTTGTTTTATGAGGCTGTGGCAGCTTTCAGTTGTCTCATTGTGTTTAACATTACACAGCTTGGCTTTCTCTCACATGCATCTTTCGTACTTGTCCCTGTGCTGTCTCAAGTGCTGATGTAGATTGGTCGTGTTGCCACAGGACATGGCGACTTTAACTTTTAAACTTTTACACAGCACGTTTTTCTGTTCAACATCGCTGTACCTGAATCCAAAGTATTGCCATATAATAGACATTGCGAGTTTTTCGCCACCAACTCAGCCTGTTCATGGTCGTGCTCACGCTCTTCTTCAGCGTCTATGTTGGTCACTGCTGCACTCCGGGTGGTCACCTGACCATACGTTCTGCACACACCAGGATAGCTTGTGGGCGTAATGTCAACAAACTCCACACACTACAGGAGAGGTAGTTATGTTCATAGGCACACATGTACACATTTATTTACATTAAATCGCAAATCGCAGCCTTTTATGTGGTTATGTAAACGTGACATCGCAATTGCGATTGCGATTAGATTAATCGTGCAGCACTACTTGGAACACATGTGATGGGGCGTGTACACTCCACCAAACTCAAGAACAGAATACTGAGTTACTTCCAAGACATGGATGCTCACAAGCAAGGTTGTGATGTAGTGTGCAATGAGGATGTTGGTGCTGCATTGGGGAAAGCATGTGAGCATGATGCTGACAACAAGGCAGTTCATCTAGCCAGAGCTGCTAACGTAGTGAGGAAAGACATGCTCAAGATGAAGCAAAACGTAAGTGGCTCATTTGATGCCCACTGCCAGGAGGAGTCAGTGCCAGTTTCACTCTTGGCACTAGTATCCATGGTGTTATATGGCCTAAACATAACAGCCCAGACCAGCTCTGCATTTATGCCTCACCCAGCCCTCACTCTCTCACAGCTACTCATGTACAACAGTTTGGTACACCAGAGGGAGGTTGCCACCACAAGTAGGCCTACCACTAGGCATGTAGGAAAAATCAAGCACTCAAAATAAATACACTTGTAAGGTGCACGGCCAAAAACAGTGAAAAAGGGAAAAACGCCAGCACTCTCAAATGTCCTTTTGGTAAGTTTAATAAACCAGCTTGGATGGCTGTACCAGTACACAGACGTTTCGACAGAAAGTCTTCCTCAGTGTGTAGCTATGGTTACGGAAGTGGCGTTTAAGTATGCTCAAAGCAATCAGAGCAGGTGTGTGAAAAACACTTAACACTTCCGCCATAAAATGTAGTACCAACTCACAGGCAAAGAATAAACAAAAAACAATCTTAAGAAATTATGTCACGTCTAATAGCAGTAGATGCACAGAAAACAGATAAACATATGCATAATATACTCTGTTCATACAAAAAGGCACTGTGAACAATGTGCATAAGGGGGCAGAGTAAGTCCCAAATTCTCAATTAACAATCAGATCATAAATGCACAGGAAAAGAATTGCATAAAGTCACTGAGTAACTGTCCCTCAATTAACAATCAGATCACAAGTATACACAAAGAAAGACACAGTAAACAGTAAAAAATATGTGTATAAGGGGGCAGAGAAAGTACCAAATTCTCAATTAACAATCAGATCATAAATGCACAGGATAAAAATTGCATAAAGTCACTGATTAACTTTCCCTCAATTAACAATCAGATCACAAGTGTACAGTAAGAAGAATAAAGTACAAAAAAGTCGCTGAGTCGCTGTCCCTCAATTAACAATCAGATCATGAGTGTATAGTAGGATAAATAAAGTGCATAAAGACACTCTGAGTAACTGTCCCTCGTTTAAGAGACAATTGTAAATATACAATAGAAATAGACAAAGTGTACAAAGACATTCGGCCACTGTCCCTTACTTAATCAGATCATGAGTGCACAGTAAAATAAATAAAGTACAACAGATCTGCGTCTTTATCCCATAAAAAACAGTCAGGAAAGAAATACAGAAAAAAGGGACTTCACAGAAGTATTCACACCTCAGTTAACATTCAGATCATAAGAGCACAGTGAAAACATATAGTGCAAAAAGTCACTGAGTTATTATAGGTTCCACTAACAAGTCATCCATGTATGCACCGTCAGTAACAAAAAATTCAACGGGTACAGAACACCGTATGTAGTGTCCCCACAAGACATGCAATGCGACCAATAAGAAAATACGGTATATCACCTATACGACGTGGCCACTCTGCCAAGGCAAATATAATAGAAGATACCATGAGTCAGTCTATAATAGTCACAGAAAACAACTCAACAGTAACTCTTCATTCATACCTTTAGGAGATTCTGTTTGTAATCTATGGATCCAAAAAGCCTCTCTCTGTAAAATAGCTCTCTCTCTGTCTCCCCCTCTTTTTAGTGGTTTGACTTCTTCTATTCCCTGAAATCCTAAAGAACAAACATCATGACCTGCTGCAGTGAAATGTCTTGCTACAGATGATTTTTCATCTTTGGTTCTAATGCAGCTTTTGTGTTCAGAGATACGGGTCTTAAGCTCTCTTTTTGTCTTACCGACATAGCATAAGCCGCAAGGGCATTTCAACAGATACACCACAAACTTGGTCTTACAAGAAATTCTACCTTTAACCTTAAACTTTTTACCTGAATGGGGATGTGTAAACGTATCACCTTTAATCATAGCGTTACACTGAATGCAACTGTGGCAAGGAAAATTACCGACAGGTAACAGAGACAAGAAGTGTTGGGGCCGAACATAACAATCAGCTCTGACTAATTGATCTCTCAAATTCGCGGCACGCTTCTGAGCGAAAATATGTTTTTAAAAATATGGCCTACATTGAGATCGCTAGCCAGAATATGCCAGTGTCTCTTAATACAATTTTTAACATCATAGGAAATATCGGAAAAAGTCAACGCGCAGACCAAGTTTGAGGTCTTAGAGAAGGATGGTTTAAGTGTTAATAAAGTTTTCCTATCAATTTTTCTCACTCTCTGGAGACAGTTGTCAAGAATGTTTTTATCATAGCCTTTAGCACTAAAGCGGGCACATAATTCAACAGCCTGTGTCAAGTTATTAGCTTTTTCTTTCAACTTCTGCCCAACTTGAAATGGCCTGGCTCCATAAACCCCAAAGGACGCTAGGACAACTCTTTCATTCCAACTCAACATTCATTTTATTTTCTTGTTTTGGTGATAGGTTGGTTGGATTTCATCAGGTTGAAAACCTTCAAGACATAAAAGAAACAACAAATTAGGTACAGGTTATACAAACCCATAAATAAAATTATTCTCCGACCAATTTCCTTAGTGGAATGTTTTTACAGTGCATAAATCAAAATGAAAGATATAAATCTATGATATAAATCAATGATCGACTATATTAACTGTTTCAACAATTTAATTGTTTTAACTTAACTTCTACCATTTTATAGTCACAAATATTTTACATTTAATACCTGTTTTAATATTGACTTGACTGGATTTATACAACATGGATTTACCCACAAAAATTTTAAAGAATTTGTGCTTAAACAACTATTTTTCACTTTAACTTTTTAACTTTTAACTTAAAGAGCTGCACATTACCCCCACAATCAAAACCCAAACTTAGATCCATGCAGTCACTGTTTGCCTAACAACTGTGCCAGTAATTTCAGTATTAACACAAATATTTCTAACATCATCATAATCAACATCAAATATCATAAATTCAGTGTCTTTTAATGATACCAGAGACGAGTCTTTGGGAGAAACCACAAGTTGAATTGCCTTCTTCTGTTGAGATGTTTCTCCATTCCCAGTGCAGGGTGAGTGCTGCTTGTCTCACAGGTCCTCACTTTCAGTGATGAGCAGCCTGTTCTGCTCTGCTCTGCATTGCATTATGGGACTTGTAGTTAGTTGTAGTTGTGGAGGGTTTGAAGTGAAGTAAAGTGGTTTGATTTGAATCTTTTGCATCTCAGATTTATCTCAACAGCCTGCTCTTCAAAGGCAGCTTCAGTACTACAGATTCTCCTAACCCTAAGTAACTGGCTATAAGGTAAGCCTTTCTTGAGCCCCGGAGGATGGTAACTGGAAAAATCAAGGAAACTGTTGGTCTCTTTTCTTTCTATAAACTTTGGTCTCCAGGCATCCCCCTTTGCTAACACAAACATCCAAGAAGGAGACAGAGGCATAACTATACTCCAAAGAGAATTTGATAGAAGGCATCCTGGAGTTAACATGTTTTTTGAAACATTCAAGTTGTTCTAGTGTACCAGAAAAAATAAAAAACACATCATCAATGTAGCGGTACCAACACTTCAAGAAAGGAAGAAACGGGTTGTTATGGTAAACAAAGTCCTCTTCAGATTTACCCATGAATAGGTTTGCATAATTAGGAGAGCAGGAACTGCCCATGCTAACACCTTGACATTGTAAATAAAAAGAATCTTCGAACTTAAAGTAGTTTTTACTCAAAATGAGTTCAGACATCTTTAACAAAAAATCAATAGGGGGAGTGAGGACTTTCTTTTGACTAAGATAATAAGCCAGAGCATCTAAACCCTCAGTATGTGGCACATTAGTATATAGACTAGTGACATCCATAGTGCAAAGAAAGTCATTGTCTTCATTGTCTTTGCACAGAGTCCATTTTGTTCAAGAAATCAGTAGTGTCTTTAAGAAACGAAGGAAGTTGAAAAACTAGTGTTTGAATGTGCAGATCAATATATTGAGATATAGGTTCAGTCAAAGATTGTGTACCAGCTACTATAGGACGTCCAGGCACAGGTTCCACACAACTCTTATGAATCTTAGGGAGTGTATAAAAAATAGGGCGTACTGGATGTCTATGAAACAGGAAATTATATTCATCTTGAGAGATAAGAGAGTCATTTAAAGCATTGCTTAAGAAAGAGTCCACTTCTCCAAGAAATTTCGCAGTGGGGTTATAGGTCAGAGGAGTATAAAATTGTCTATTGTCAAGTTGTCTCAAAATTTCTTCTCTATATGCTTCTTTACTTTGTAGGACAGTAACTCCTCCTTTATCAGCTTTGCAAATAACAATCAATCAATCAATTTCAATCAATTTTATTTATAAAGCCTGTTGGACTAAGAGTCTCATCCTACTCTCCAATGTGCTATGTGTGAGCTCAGTCCTGCGTGTTCTTTAATGAAGCAATAGGAGAAGATATTCGGTCTCAGTTAATGTAGTTTATTAAGCAGTAAAGGAATAAAATTACAGAGCTCTGGGTCTCAACTTCACGTCCCTGACGAACAACAAAGGTGTGTCAGTTCACGAAGTCTGACCTCCTGTCCTTTCCCTGACCCAGTATATTTGAGCGTAACAGAGTGTCATTGTGCACGCAAGGCGTTGTCCTCTTCTTATTGGCAGTTCCACTTCCTCCTTCACCACACCACGCCCCTGCCTCCTGTTAATCTGACTCCTTCCCACTGGCGGTGGGGGCGTGGTTCCTATTTTGAAAGACAAGAGAACAACATAACTCCCTACACGTGCTGTACCTTACTATCTGTTCATCACTTTCTATTCTTTTTACCATATATTAAACTAATTATCAAAGCATTGCGGTATGTGCTCCTCAGACTTCATGTCTCTTCCTCTCCTGTACTTCTCCACTTCTGCAAAGCAAACACATTCAGATCAGCTGAAATCATCTCAGTATTCTCATTGTTCACACATCTAAAACTTATATAGTGAAACACAACTTATAGTAAAACACATGAAATCATTCTATTCCCAACAAGCCCAATATCACAAATCACAATTGGCCTCACAGGGCTTTACAGCATACAACATCCCTCTGTCCTTAGGACCCTCACAGCGGATAAGGAAAAACTCCCCCCAAAAAAAACCCCTTTAACAGGGAAAAAAAACGGTAGAAACCTCAGGAAGAGCGGAATCTCTCTTCCAGAACGGACA